>NC_137612.1:13234626-13239626 GCF_963280865.1 Gymnoscopelus braueri | reverse complement strand
GTTTCAGGGCGTCCCGTCATGTCAAAACGTGACGTTTCAGGGCGTCCCGTCATGTCAAAACGTGACGTTTCAGGGCGTCCCGTCATGTCAAAACGTGACGTTTCAGGGCGTCCCGTCATGTCAAAACCTGACGTTTCAGGGCGTCCCGTCATGTCAAAACGTGACGTTTCAGGGCGTCCCGTCATGTCAAAACGTGACGTTTCAGGGCGTCCCGTCATGTCAAAACGTGACGTTTCAGGGCGTCCCGTCATGTCAAAACTTGACGTTTCAGGGCGTCCCGTCATGTCAAAACGTGACGTTTCAGGGCGTCCCGTCATGTCAAAACGTGACGTTTCAGGGCGTCCCGTCATGTCAAAACGTGACGTTTCAGGGCGTCCCGTCATGTCAAAACTTGATGTTTCAGGGCGTCCCGTCATGTCAAAACTTGACATTTCAGGGCCACTGACAGAGCGGCAAAAAGTGACGCTTGGGAGTAAGAACGGGTTGTGTATTACATCGCGTTTGCCTTGCTTACTGTAAATTGTAACTAAGTATATTTATTACTGCACTTAAGGAAAAAAAAGGAGAAAAAAAACATTTTCCTTTTTCTCCCCAATGTAGTCGTTATGCCAATTGATTCCCCCCCCCCACACTCTTGTGTGTTGTCACTGCTGTCACCGCTAACCGCGTGTGTATGTGAGTAACCTGTGCGATCGTGAATTCCTGTGTACGCGTGTGTGTCTCTGTGCGTGTGTGTATGTGTCTGTCTCACGCATGCGCGCGTGTGTGCGTGCGCTCGCGCGTTCATTCGTGCGTTTGTGAGCTCGCTCGCTCGTGCGTGCGTGCGTGCATGCGTGCGTGCGTGCAGTAAATCCATCGCAGGCCTCTCTCTCTCTCTCTCTCTCTCTCAGAGCGCTGTCACCTCCTAAAAGCCCTTGCCCGGGGTCCAGGCTGGGTAAGGCCTCTTTGTGTGTGTGTGTGTGTGTGTGTGTGTGTGTGTGTGTGTGTGTGTGTGGGGGGGGGGGTCAGTGCGGGTCACAGGTCACGGGGGTCATGCTGGGACAAGGGGAGGGGGACAAGTGGGGTTGCCCGGCGTTACAGAACACCCACTGTCATTACCGCCGTCACACAAAGACGGCCATAGAGCTGCCACTTCCTCTAGAAGCCTTAAAGGCAACCTCGCCTCGAACCCCCTTTTATCCACTCCGTCCCGCAGTGCTTCTACAACCTTTGTTTTTATTCCGAGGACCCCCGGTTTTGGTAACATGTTTAGGCCCACGGACCCCCGCAACTCTGAGAGTGTACAAAACAAATGGAACCAAATGGACCCGCAAGGGTCCATTTGGTTCCATTTGTACCCTCTCAGAGTTACAGACCTGTAAGGGTCCATTTGGTTCCATGTGTACACTCTCAGAGTTACAGACCTGTAAGGGTCCATTTGGTTCCAGTTGTACACTCTCAGAGTTACAGACCTGTAAGGGTCCATTTGGTTCCAGTTGTACACTCTCAGAGTTACAGACCTGTAAGGGTCCATTTGGTTCCAGTTGTACACTCTCAGAGTTATAGACCTGTAAGGGTCCATTTGGTTCCCGACTATCAGCAATGTAGCTGGCGAGGGGACCCCCTGGAAACCCCCTCAAGGACTCCTTAATGTGCAAACAATTCAACACCGTTTCTCAAAGTGGGGCCCGAGGACCTCCAAGGGGTCCTTGAGGGGGTTCCAGAGAGGGGTCCCCAGCCCCTGTTTTATTTTTAGGCTACTCGAAAGGCTATCCGCTATTATTTGGAAAGATTTGGACAACATTTTGACACTTCCTCTCATATGGGGCCAAAAACATATCAATTTGGGGGGGTTCTTGACATGGAAATGTTTGAGAAACACTAGCATAGACACACAATATGCACGCAGACGCACACACACACGCACGCACGCACGCACGCACGCACGCACGCACGCACGCACGCACGCACGCACGCACACACGCACACACACACACACACACACACACACACACACACACACACACACACACACACACACACACACACACACACACGCGCACTGCACACACACACACACACACACACACACACACACACACACACACACACACACACACACACACACACACACACACACACCTGTGTGGATGTGAAGCCCCATGAAAGTGTAATGTCTTTCACATGTCTCATTCTCTGATATTCCATATTCCTCATTTAATGATTTTTTCACACATCGAGGCCTAATTCTGGAATGCTGAGATGTCATATTTACGAGGCCTCATAAAGACAATTTACGGCTTTTTCCAGGCGAGCCGCAGCGAGAGCCGCCGGTCGCATATAGAGGAGAGAGAATCCACCACTCCTTCACTCGCTCTCTCTCTCTATTCCTCCTCCTCTCCGACGCTCGCCATTCCGTTTCCCCATCCTCTCTTTTTTCATCTCTTTTATTTCCTTTACTTTTTTTTTTTTTTTTTTTTTACTTTGTGCTGCCTGTAGTTTTTTTTCTTCACTCCATAACACACCACAAAGATTAACCCTTTAAGAGCGGGAACGCATCTGTGCAACCACTTTAACCATTATTTTTATACTTTCTTCATACAAAAAAAGCAGATATACAAACTCAAGCTCACCGAGTGCCACGCTACGAGCTTGTAGATCTGCTATTTTTGATATGGTATGAATATTTTTAGAGGGAGCATTTCTTAGTAAAATCTTTGCTCAACATATTTTGAGATGGGGGTCCGTGGCCAAAGACATATAACTTTGGGACATGACAACCTTGACATGAAAAAGTTTTGTTCCAGCGACCCCCAGAAGCAAAGATTTGAGTTAAAAATGTAGTTTAAAAATATGTATTCAAAGATTTGCACAAATGTCCACAAACAAAAAAAAGCAGATCTACAAGCTCATAGCGCGGCACTCTCTGCGCTATGAGCTTGTATATCTTCTATTTTTGAATAGCCAAAGTATAAAATAATGGTTATAGGCTATAGCAAAAAAATATAAAATGACACAGATGCGTTCTTGGTCTTAATGGGTTAAAAAACGCAGCTTGACATTACGGTACGGCCCGGCATATTGAATCGATTATGACACGATAAGCTTATATGGCACCAATGGACCTAAATGAAGGAAATGTAAAAAGGGAAAGGACACCAGCATCAGAATAATAGCGTTGTGATGATGAAGTGTGGTTCAGAGTTCCGTGTGACTTCCAGGTGTTTGCGATTATGTTTTGACAGCCGTCGGATTTCAATAACAGTCGATAAAACGGATAAGAAAAAAAAAATCGTGTCTGTCGTGTGGATACGTCACGATTATGTCCAAAACTGTAACTTTTCTGGATCTAAATAAAAAAATAGCAAAAGTAGCAGATCTACAAGCTCAAAACGCGTCGCTTCGCGCCACATTTCAAGCTTGTAGATCTGCTACTTTTGATGGTTTTGTGTGACGCTGTAGTATGATCAAGTAGGTCATTATCACATTCACTGCCGGGAATTCATTAATTAATTAATCCGCCACTGCCAGCATTTTTACTAATCTTTCTAGACCCACAGAAATTCCTTTTCAATGAAGATGTAAACACAAGTTGTCTATAGGGGGGAGGACGAGAGTCTCTTCTTTCATTGTTTTCACCAAAAACGCAATCTAGGAAAAGAAATCAGAGATAAATGTATTTTTTATAAATCTGATAACGTTAGTCCGGACGGGCTGGATTTTTTTTTAGATCACGTGATTTCCGGGTGTAATTCTTCTTCTGGAGTCCTATAGGATCAGTCACAGGTTGCAGAAGAGCGCCCTCTATCGTAATCACTGACATCAACCAAATGACGTCTATAGACGGCATTGACGTCATTGGACAGGTAATGCGTTTTACGAAAAAAAACACAAAAAGTTAAAACATAGATAAGAGGTTTCTGCCCGACAGCAACGATATATATACTGTGTATCGTAGGTAGTTGATTTAAATTCAAAAGCATCAAAAATAGCAGATCTACAAGCTCGAAATGTGGTGCGAAGCGCCACGTTGTAGACCTGCTACTTTACACTGTAGTATGATTAAGTAGGACGTTAATTTACGAAAAAACTGAACAAGTTTAACCCATTCAATCCTGGAACGCATCTGTGTTATTTTAAGATTTCTTTGGCTATTCAAAAATAGCAGATCTACAAGCTCATTTTAACTCAAATCTTTACTTCTGGGGGTACCTGGAACAAAATATGTTGAGATGGGGGGGGGGGGGGTGTCCACAGATTAATACATATCATTTTGGGGGTCCTTGACATGAAAAAAGTTTGAGAACCACTGAAAGTGTTAGGCTTTAGAAGACAATTGTAGAAAACCCAGAAGCAAAGATTTGAGTTAAACAAATGTTTGCTTTAATAAACATGTATATTCAAAGATATATTCAAATCGTTTTTTTTCAAAAAACTGTTAGGATTTAGAAAACATTTTAAGAATCGGCTCAGGTCTTAATGTGTTAAAACACGGAGATAAGAGGTTTCTGGCCCCGACAGCAACGATATATATATATAGTGTATTGTAGGTAGAAGTTATTCTGTCCATATAGTGTGGAGCGTTACAGTAGGTTTGGAGGGATAAAGGATGAGAGATGGAACAATAGACATGGTCCGCTGCCTGAGATCAACCAGCATGTTCATACAGTCATGCTTGGTTGACCCACAGACTGAGAGCCCAGGAGACCAGGAGAGACAGTCCCTGAAAAGAGCAGGGAAAAGTACTACTGTGTGTGTGTGTGTGTGTGTGTGTGTGTGTGTGTGTGTGTGTGTGTGTGTGTGTGTGTATGTGTATGTGTATGTGTGTGTGTGTGTGTGTGTGTGTGTGTGTGTGCTATATGTGTTGTGGTGACCGAGGGTGTGCTGCACACACACACACACACACACACACACACACACACACACACACACACACACACACACACACACACACACATATCCTGGGGGCCATTCAAGGGGCTTCGGGGGGCTTGGTTGCCATGGAAGTGTTTGGAAGCACT
>NC_137612.1:13222126-13232126 GCF_963280865.1 Gymnoscopelus braueri | reverse complement strand
AACTACACCTCCTGAATGTTATATAGAGTCTGGAACTACACCTCTGAATGTTATATAGAGTCTGGAACTACACCTCCTGAATGTTAGAGTCTGGAACTACACCCTCCTGAATGTTATATAGAGTCTGGAACTACACCTCTGAATGTTATATAGAGTCTGGAACTACACCTCCTGAATGTTAGAGTCTGGAACTACACCTCCTGAATGTTATATAGAGTCTGGAACTACACCTCCTGAATGTTAGAGTCTGGAACTACACCTCCTGAATGTTATATAGAGTCTGGAACTACACCTCTGAATGTTATATAGAGTCTGGAACTACACCTCCTGAATGTTAGAGTCTGGAACTACACCTCCTGAATGTTATATAGAGTCTGGAACTACACCTCCTGAATGTTATATAGAGTCTGGAACTACACCTCTTTAATGTTATATAGAGTCTGGAACTACACCTCCTGAATGTTATATAGAGTCTGGAACTACACCTCTTTAATGTTATATAGAGTCTGGAACTACACCTCCTGAATGTTATATAGAGTCTGGAACTACACCTCCTGAATGTTATATAGAGTCTGGAACTACACCTCTTTAATGTTATATAGAGTCTGGAACTACACCTCTGAATGTTATATAGAGTCTGGAACTACACCTCCTGAATGTTAGAGTCTGGAACTACACCTCCTGAATGTTATATAGAGTCTGGAACTACACCTCCTGAATGTTATATAGAGTCTGGAACTACACCTCTTTAATGTTATATAGAGTCTGGAACTACACCTCCTGAATGTTATATAGAGTCTGGAACTACACCTCTTTAATGTTATATAGAGTCTGGAACTACACCTCCTGAATGCTATATAGAGTCTGGAACTACACCTCCTGAATGTTATATAGAGTATGGAACTACAGCTCCTGAATGTTATATAGAGTCTGGAACTACACCTCCTGAATGTTATATAGTGTCTGGAACTACACCTCCTGAATGCTATATAGAGTCTGGAACTACAGCTCCTGAATGCTATATAGAGTCTGGAACTACAGCTCCCCGGAGCAGAGAAAGGAAGCCGTCATCCGTTCGTCATTTCCGTTCACGGAAATATATTTTCAAATATTGTTACATTTTATTTTTTAATTTCCATTTCTGATAAGCAGCCAGCTGTATATGCTTCGATTATTTTGATTAGTGGTTTTATAAAAGATTGCGCTGTTCTCTATCACCTGAAGGACTACTTTCACTTTCTGGAAATAAGAAAGAAGAAGAAGAATTCCACCTCCGTCCACTTCCTGTTTAGCTTTTTCATGAAAATGGCGGTATCTTGAGTTGACTTTTTTTGCCCTGCATTTCGCGAGACATGCTATTTTTTCAACATGCTGTTACAAGGCAAGGGGCCGTCACGGTTGAATTGTTTTTTCCTGGGCGACGCACACTGATACTGTGCGTGTTTGCAAACGGTCGGACACGACGATCATAATGAATATAACATTTTCTGTGACCTGTTGAAAATGTAAAAAAATAAAGACAATCGCTGGCAGTGGGCAAACACAGCCTGACATAACTCTGGCAGTGAATGAGTTAAAGTTCCATGGAGGTCATGACCCCAGTGGAGGAGGCCTACTGGAAGTGAGGTTGTCTCTCTCTCTCTCTCTCTCTCTCTCTCTCTCTCTCTCTCTCTCTCTCTCTCCTCTCTCTCTCTCTCTCTCTCTCTAGTGTGTACAGCTGAACGACGTAATGATCCTGTCTGATCAAGGGTGTGGCCTAATTTTACAAGAATTACTGTCCCTACTGTGTGTGTGTGTGTGTGTGTGTGTGTGTGTGTGTGTGTGTGTGTGTGTGTGTGTGTGTGTGTGTGTGTGTGTGTGTGTGTGTGTGTGTGTGTGGTGTGTGTGTGTGTTTTTCCGTTGTGGGCTGGGCCTGTCTGGAGCGAGAGACCTTACTCTCCTGCCAAACGAGCTGTGCTTAGAAAACCACAGGAAAACTGCATGTGTGTGTATATAAAAGATGACGTGTGTGTGTGTGTGTGTGTGTGTGTGTGTGTGTGTGTAATGTGTGTGTGTGAGGAAACTACTGTAAAGCTATTTGCCATCAATTAGCCGGCTGAGCTGAGTGAGCCGAGGCCTCCGGTACCGCCGTGTGGAAAGTACATTTAATTCAGTGTTAACGTTAGTTCATGTAGTCACGGAAGGCAGAATGTTTATATATCATATTCACACTCCCCGGACCCCCCCCCATTCGCTAACAAGTTATTCAGTTGTACTCCTTTAAATCATACGTCTCAAAACTTGTCATTCTCATTCGCTATAAGCTAACTCACTCACGCCTCTTATACCCACAGTGCAACACTGGCGTTCCATTTAAGCAGCCCCAGTTCTCTGTTCATTCTACGTGCCTAGCTGTCAGTCTCGGTTGTCAGCTGTCAGTGTCAAAACTCCTCCTCCTCCCGGCCTCCTCCCTGGCTCTGTGTTGTCAGGATAAGTTGTAGATGGCGTTGCTTTGGTGATGGTTGTACATTAAAGGTTATGTTGTGTTAACTATTGTGTCATAACTGTCGAGTTATAACTGTTGTATAATAACTGTTGTGTGATGTTATTATTGTTTACGTTCTGCTCAGGGGGTTGTGATGGAATGATCTGTGACATGTTTGCACAGGAATCTGTAATATCACATGAGCAGAGTCACACCGCCAAACATTGGTTGCAATATCATTGCACATATGGTAACAGCTATATGGTAATAAATGGTTAATGGTTCATTACGGTCTGGTTATTTCTGAGCTGAAGTGTCTAAATGAACTCTTAAATACTTAAGTTACTTAAGTACTCTTCTGAGGTCCCTTTTTCAATACTTTTATACTTAAAACATACTTTACTTTTGTAACTCCAGCACTGCAATTATTTGAACAACGTTAGTTACCAGTAACTTTGTAGAATCAGAATTATACGTATTATTATTAAATATACATGAACCAATTAAAGCCTATTTCATACTTTGGCTATTCAAAAATGGCTAATCTATACAGTGTGTGCATCTGCTATTTCCTATTTCTTTTGTGAAATTCAGAATTCGGCCATAATGAGTAATGAATATCGTCTCTTGTTGGGTGGAAACCTCATAATGTCCAAAAACTGCTGCTTTTCAGGATTCAAATTGAAAAACAGCAAAGTAGCAGATCTACAAGCTCGAAACGCGTCTTTCTCGAGCTTGTAGATCTGCTACTTTTGATGGTTTGGTCCCTGGAACAAAATATATTTTACAAACGTTCGCTTTAAAAACTCTATATTCAAGGATTTTCACGACTAAAGAAAAATTGCAGATCTACAAGCTCTTAGCACTCGGTGCCGTGCTATGAGCTTGTAGATTTGGTATTTTTGAATATCCAAATAAATCTTAAAATGACACAGATGCGTTCCCGGTCTTAAATGGATTACAGTACAGTATTATGTTTTGATGCCAATAATACTTTGAATACAGGGCTAAAACTTTGTAACCGTATAGCATATTTCTTCATTGAGGTATTGCTACTTTTAATTAAGTAAAAAAATACAATCCGAGTACTACTTCTTCCACCACTGTCCAGTACAGCATGGACCAACCTTGCCCAGGACCCCCCCCCCCCCCTCTCTCTCTCTGTGCTTACCTCAGCATTACCTCATGTACTTTAATCACCTTCACCTCCATGACTTCCCCTGTCCGGGTCATAGCGGAGATGGGCGTGCGACATCTCTCTCTCTCTCTCTCTCTCTCTCATCTCTCTCTCTCTCTCTCTCTCTCTGCTGAGAGTGTGTGTGTGTGTGTGTGTGAGTGTGTGTGTGTGTGTGTGTGTGTGTGTGTGTGTGTGTGTGTGTGTGTGTGTGTGTGTGTGTGTGTGTGTGTGTGTGTGTGTGGCGTCTATGAGACAGTATGAACGTGCGTCATGATAAAGAGCAGTGGTGGGTATTTGCTCAGCTTTGCCTTTATGACCACCGTGTGTGTATACCTCTGTGAACCAATAGAAACATTAGATGAGAGCTGCAACGACATGGAGAAGGGAAAGGAAAGGAAAGGGTGGGAAGGGGGGGGGGGGGTTGGGGGGCAGAAAGGAGAGGCTTCCTCGCTTTAACAAAACAGTTTCTCGCTGAAGAGAACCATCTGGAGCGCGGCAGGGTCTCGCCGAGTCTAGAAACACACAGGTCCCCTTTTGTGAAAAATAGATGTGAAAAAAGTACAAAAATCGTCCAGTTTTTTTTTTTTTCGTTCAAACATTACAGCATTTTTTTTCTTTTCTTTTTTCGTTCTTTTGGAGTTTGCGAGGTTTTTACGGCGGTTGGCTCACCAACGCGCTCTTTCCTTTATTTTTTAATGGTCAGTCTGGGCCCCGGCGAAAAGGCTGTTGTAGCCATTTAAAATAAGAAAGAAAAGAAGAAAACCTCAAGCTCTCGAAACGCCGGGGCCTTTCTTTATATTGCGGAAACATTACATTAAATAGTTGAACGGGATTTCGGCTGGCTCCGTCCGCCCGTGTGTGTGTGCATGTGTGCATGTGTGTGTGTGTGTGTGTGTGTGTGTGTGTGTGTGTGTGTATGTGTGTGTGTGTGTGTGTGTGTGTGTGTACGCATATTATCCTTCTATATTTTTTCCAAAGGTGTCTCTGGGATATAATGCCAGTGTGGGAGGAGGAGGAGGAGAGAGAGGGGAGAGTGGTTTGACCAAGTTTTTTTGCGATGCAGTCATTTAGTTCAGTCATATAGGAGTTTTTTTTTTAAGTCCACGTTGCTATGAGCAAAAACAAATGTACGTCGAGCAGGAGGAGGAGGGAGGGGGGGGGTGTGGGGTAGGGGGGTGCAGGGAGGCCCCCGGAAAGACCTGATTAATACCAGAAGGAGGGTTCAGGGAGAGAAGGAGTGAAGTCTGGGCATAGAGCGCACTTTATTTGTTACCCACCGTGAAATTGGGTGGCTTTAGCAGGCTTTGGGACCCCGGCTGTCCCCTTCGCCCCTACCATCCTTAACAATCCCCGTCCCACCCTCCCGATTCCCCCCTAGTCTAAACATAATACGCCCTCATACCTCCGTTTCTCTCTCTCTCTCTCTCTCTCTCTCTCTCTCTCCTCTCTCTCTCTCTCTCTCTCTCTCTCTCTGCTATGAGGAAGGAACGCAGGGCGTGTTAAACCATCTCCATCCTGTCCTTACCTTCTAACCTGCCTCCTTCACACCTTGTTTCCAGACCTAAAAATCCTCCAAGTGTGTCCCTGTGCCTCCAAGCCAACCCCCCCCCCCCCGCCCCGTCAGTTACATGGAGTCCAGCTGTGGTTAGGCCTCTGTAGAAAGTAACTAAGTACAAGTATTTAAGTACTGTACAGTTTGGAGGTACTTTTACCCTACTTGAGTATTTCCATTTTTTTTATATATACTGTACAGTACTTCTACTCTACTTCTATACTTATACTTCTACTACATCTCAGAGGCAAATGCTTTTTTACTCCACTACAATTATTTGAAAACTTTTGTTACTAGTTACTTTGTATATTTAGATTGTTATTGCAAGACATATACATTAATCGAATTATGCCCTATTTTATACTTTGTCTATGAAAACAGCACTCAACAAGCTCACAACGCGTTGCATTTTTTAAAAACGTTTTGACAAAATGTTGTAAGAAAAATGAGTGATCGCTTTGGCACTACAAATTGAAGGCAATACTTGTGTGTACTTTTACAGGACTTTCTACATTGCTACTTTTACAAAACATTTTTTGGAGTAGGCCTACTTGCACCACCACTGCCCTAAAAGTGTCCCCCCCCCCAGTGGTGGAAAAAGTATTGAAATGTTTTACTTAAGTAAAATATCAATACCACAGAGAAGTACTCAGTTACAAGTAAAAGGCCTGTGTTCAAAATGTTACTTGAGTAGAAGTGCAAAGGTATTGGCATCAAAAGTACCAAAAGTAAAAGTACTAAAATGCTTTTAAAATAGCAGATCTACAAGCTCACAACGTGTCGCGATGCGACGCGTTGTGAGCTTGTAGATCTGATATTTTCATATAGCTGTGTGTAAAATAGGGCTAAAGTGGTTAATGTGTGTCTTATAATATTATAATTTACATCTACAAAGTAACTAGTAACTACATTTTTCAAATAATTGCAGTGGAGTAAAAGTACAATATTTGCCTCTGAGATGTAGTGGAGTAGAAGTAAAAGTATTGAAATGGGAAATACTCCAGTAAAGTAAAAAAAAAAATCCTCAAAAGTGTACTTAAGTACAGTACTTGAGTAAATGTACTTAGTTACTTCACACCACTGGTTGACACCATGGAGTCCAGCTGTGTTGAGGCCTCTGTCAGACAGATGAGGAGGAAGGCTAGACTCCTCTCCTCCATACGGCACACAGCTGCTACGGTTTGGTTTTGCTATGCTAGCGGCCCTGTAGCGGTATAGTAGTTATGGTTGGTAGGCCTCTCTCCGCACACGCCGCCGTCTAATTTTAGTGCCTCTCTCTCCGCCTGGTGCATTCATCCGCCGTATCGCCTATCATCTCCACGCCTAGCGTGAACAGATAAGGGGGGGTAGGCTATGTATGGAGTGGTGGAAAGTAATTAAGTACATTTACTTAAGTACTGTACTTAAGTACAATTTTGAGGTATTTGTACTTTACTTGAGTATTTCCAATTTCCAATACTTTTACTTCTACTCCACTACATCTCAGAGGCAATATTGTACTTTTACTCCACTACATTTACTTGAAAACTTTAGTTACTAGTTACTTTTCAGATATAAACTATGATATTATAAACACATACTTTAGCCCTATTTTATACATAGGCTATTTGAAAATAGCCGATCTACAAGCTCACAACGCGTCGCATCGCGACGCGTTGTGGCTTGTAGATCTGCTATTTTCAAATATTTAGTACTTTTACTTTTGGTACTTTAAGTACATTTTGATGCCAATACTTTTGTACTTTTACTCAAGTACATTTTTAATTCTGGACTTTTACTTGTAACAGAGTATTTTTATATTGCAGTATTGGTACTTTTACTTAAGTAAAGAATTTGAGCACTTTTTCCACCACTGTATGTATGTATGTATGTATGTATGTATGTATGTATGAATGAATATATGGAGTACAGATTGTTACGAAGGCGGGAGTGGGGGGGGGGGGTGTTGGATCGATCGAGCGCGGAGGAGTTGAAGGTGCACGCGGTTCTGGGCGCAAATGTTCTTTTTACTTTAGTTTTCCTTTCTTTTTTTTTAAAGGCATTTTTAAACCTTAATTTGATAGTGCAGTGGTTCTCAACCTTTTAAGCCTGCGACCCCCTAAAACCATCACATTTGAACTGGGGACCCCCCACCCTGATAAGCATTTGGACTAGTTTAGGCATTACATATAGTTTGCCTGCCTCGGTTCCACGGATAAATATTGTGAAAATATAGCCGATCTACAAGCTCACAACGCCTCGCAACGCAAGGCGTTGTGAGCTAGTAGATCTGCTATTGTCTTATAATTATTTTTCTTATATACATTTGGGGACCATCCTAGGGGTCCCGACCCACAGGT
The DNA here is from genome assembly GCF_963280865.1 of Gymnoscopelus braueri. NCBI lineage: Eukaryota > Metazoa > Chordata > Actinopteri > Myctophiformes > Myctophidae > Gymnoscopelus > Gymnoscopelus braueri. The sequence continues at coordinate 13,224,594 of NC_137612.1, read as the reverse complement.
TGAGAACCACTGTGATAGTGGACAGAGATGAGGAAACATGGATAGCAATCTGGGAACTCATTCTGTAAAAAAAAGAAAGGGAAAACAATATGTATTTATTTATTGTTTCGGCCGTCAACAATGGACCTCAGTCACTGCTGATGGATTACTGCAACATGTTTTCTACCTCTGGGGGGCATCACGTAATTTTTTTGTGTAGAAACAGGAAACTCTGTTTTAGCTCCTCCCCTTTCTTAGTCCACTTCCTCCCCGGGGTGCTGCTTCTGTGTTTATTCCTATACTAACAACACTACATGTTTGGGGCCGTGGTGCTGACAGTTTCTGCTAACTGCAGAGTCTGTCTTAGAGGGAGACTATAGGCGAATGACATACAGAAAATAGTCCGGGCGAGGGAATCTAACCAGGAACCCGCTGGTCAGGGCATTCATTCTTTGCCCACGTTGTATCATGTGCCCTGTAACCACTCTGCCATTTGCGTAGCAGTATATACGCAGACAGAGATACAGACAGAAGGAGAAAGAGAGAAGGAGAAAGAGAGAAGGAAAAAGAGAGATAGAGAGACAGAGAGAAAGAGAAAGAGAGACACAGAGACACAGAGACAGAGAGACACAGAGACACAGAGACAGATAGACAGATAGACAGAGAGACACAGAGACAGATTGACAGAGAGAAGGAGAAAGAGAGAAGGAGAAAGAGAGAAGGAAAAAGAAAGATAGAGAGACAGAGAGAAGGAGAAAGAGAGACACAGAGACAGAGAGAGACACAGAGACACAGAGATAGATAGACAGAGAGACACAGAGACAGATAGACAGAGAGAAGGGGAGAGAGAGAAGGAGAAAGAGAGACAGAGAGACACAGAGAAGGGGAGAGAGAGAAGGAGAAGGAGAAAGAGAGACAGGGACAGAGAGAAGGGAAGAGAGAGAAGGAGAGACAGAGAGACAGAGAGAAGGGCAGAGAGAGAAGGAGAAGGAGAGAGAGTAGTTAAGTGAGTGAAAGGATGTGAGTGACATGGGGTTTTGTGGTGACAGACAGCGATGCATTTGATACATGAGCTTCCACCGCCGACGTAACCCAACCTTCACTTAGACGTGCCCCCAAGTCATGCAGCAATCCCACTAACTGTCACCTCTTCTGTAATCAAAGCGCACGCACGCACGTGTGTGTGTGTGTGTGTGTGTGTGTGTGTGTGTGTGTGTGTGTGTGTGTGTGTGTGTGTGTGTGTGTGTGTGTGTGTGTGTGTGTGTGTGTGTGTGTGTGTGTGTGTGTGTGTGCATACAGTGCGTGCATATCCAAGCTGAACTGTCCTTTTGGAAAGCAGGTGTGCATGTTATACACAAGTATTGATGCTCCTGTAGATAGATAGATAGATAGATAGATAGATACATAGATGCCCTCTGAGTATCCTACTGCACAAATAAACGGAGCTCCCTTTAAACACATTTTAAATCTGATGTTTTTTTTGCATAGGCCTATTATCGAAATAGTTTTGGGGGGAAATGCTGCTAAATTTCCCAAAACTGACTGCAAATGATTGCTGCTATTTGTTTCAAAAAGCTTTATACCCTGTATATATACAGTAACAAGTATATAACGTTACAATGTGTCATAGCTCTGTTCAACACAATACTATATCCTCCAGTTACTGTACATTACTTTACCCATGTTTTTCCTTCAATTGTTTTTGGGCAGTGAAACCGCCCCTATAAGTGAGGTTTGGAAATTTGTACAATTATCCTGCGCTGTGATTGGCCAATCACAATCTATTCAGGACTGTGATTGGCCAGTGTCACATGACACATGTGCATAGCCCTATATAAGAAACCATAACTTTAAAAAATTGTTTTTTTAAAGTTATGGTTTCGTCCATCATAAAGAGTGTTTCAATAAATGTATTTATCTTTTGTACATGATTGGTTGACTCCATTCAGTATTGTGATTAGCTAGCAAGACACCGCCCACTTCACACAGGGTGTGATTTTTATTATGTTTTGACACTTGCTTTGAGACAGGCAGACAGACAGACAGACAGACAGACAGACAGGCAGGCAGCAGACAGACAGACAGACAGACAGACAGACAAACAGACAGGAGGATCACTATGGTCTCCTCAGGAGGACAGCATGGAGCATCAACACAGATTTAGCCTGGATTTCATCCTCAATGGCAGAGAGAGAGAGAGAGAATCTTCAGCTTCTCTTCTCCTCTGATCCAGAATCATAAAGCGTACAGAGGGCTGTAGAGAGGCAGCTGGGTGTGACCACATCCTTTTCTACACCTCCATCACCCTGTCTGTCTGTCTGTCCTGTCTGTCTGTCTGTCTGTCTGTCCTGTCTGTCTGTCTGTCTGTCTGTCTGTCTGTCCTGTCTGTCTGTCTGTCTGTCTGTCTGTCTGTCTGACCTCACCTCCCTCCCTCCCTCCCTCCCTCCCTCCCTCCATCCACCTCTCTCTCTCTCTCTCTCTCTCTCTCT
>NC_137612.1:13220136-13221926 GCF_963280865.1 Gymnoscopelus braueri | reverse complement strand
AGAGAGAGGGGAGAGAGAGAGGGGAGAGAGGGGAGAGAGAGAGGGGAGAGAAAGAGAGAGGGGAGAGAGAGAGGTGAGAGAGAGAGGGGGAGGGAGAGAGGGGAGGGAGAGAGGGGGGAGAGAGGGGGAGAGAAGAGGGAGGGGGGGTGAGATCATGTTTTTGTTATTATTATGGAGCACTTGTGTTGAGCCGTCTATCGGGGTGGATTAGCCATGCTACATGACATCATTGTTATTGTTTCATTTTCTTCTCCTCCTCGCCTGATAATATTGTCCAACAACGCTCCACTTTCCTTAAAGACACACACACACACACACACACACGCGCACTACGCACACACACACACACACACTGGACACTATACGCGCTATAGCCCGTAGAACGCGGTTCTGTGCGTCTGTACGTATGTACATACTGTACGTACTGTACGTGTGTGGTGGTTCCATAATAAAGTTATAAATAACATAATAAATTTGGGCTTGTTTCTGAAGTGTAGTTGCTCCTTCATTATTGTTCATCATTGTTTGTTGTTTTGTTAGTTCATTTGTCTGTTAGTTGTTCATTGTTTTTGATGTAAAGCGTCCTTTGACGCTGAAAGGCGTGGTTTATGAAAGGCACTATATAAATTCAAGCTATTATTATTATAATTATTATTCCAATTGTTTTAATTATTGTTTAAGCAATATTTAAGGTACATTTGTACATGTGAAACTATAGCACACCAGCTATTCAATGAACATAACAGCATCTGTCTAAATCACATTCTTAAATAGCCGATCACAAGCCGATCACAAGCTCATAGAGCTTGTAGATCGGCTGTTTTCAAAAGATTTTATTACATTTGAAAACTTGAAATAGGCCATTCTGTATAATGAATACTTTTACTTTTGGTACTTTAAGTACATTTTGATGCGAAACCTTTTGTACTTTTACTCAAGTAAGCTTGAATTCCGGACTTTTACTTGTAACTTATTTGTAACGTATTTCTACATTGTGGAATTGATACTTTTACTTAAAGTGAAAAAATTTGAGTACTTTTTCCACCACTGGGCGGGGTTCTAGCGGTGGGTGTTGTGTGTTTTTTTTAGATAAGGTATTATTGTGTGATAACACATGACTTCATATCCAGGTGTTCTCCTCTGTCTGTCTCACAGAGGACTCTCCACTGGCCCGCTCACCAAAACACAGCTGCTGTGTCCTTCAGCAGAGAAAATAAACTTCACCCGCGACCCCGCTTTGTTTTCCTCCTCCTCGCTAAAGGCCCCGGAGCCATTCGCTTAAGCATCGGACCCAACCTATTAATCACATTTCCCCCCCTTTTCCATAAACGGTCTTGAACTTTGCTTACAAACGAACCAGGCCTCTATCTGAAAATCCCCTTCTGTAGTTTATTTAATATCTTTATTAAGTTTATTACTTCTTTTCTTTTTTTTTCGAGGAGGAGGAGGGGGAGGGGGGTGAAAACACATTTGTTTGCTTCTACTGGTTAATAGCCTTGGATGAGAGCGAATAATGGCTAATCCTCTCCCTCTCTCTCTCTCCCTGTCTGTCTCTGTCTGTCTCTGTATGTCTCTCTCTCTGTTTCTCTCTGTGTCTCTCTGTGTGTGTGTGTCTCTATCTCTCTCTCTCTCTCTCTCTCTCTCTCTCTCTATCTCTCTCTCTCTCTCTCTCTCTCTCTCTCTCTGTATTGTCCAGGCATTTGAACAATGAACACGCCCTTGATGACCGTAGCACGGCTCAATGCAGGGTCCAGATGCAGGTGGTTCAGCAACTGGAGATACAGGTGGGT
>NC_137612.1:13182636-13212636 GCF_963280865.1 Gymnoscopelus braueri | reverse complement strand
CCCACCTCGGCCGCGGCCCCCATCACCCCCCTGCGCCAGGGCCCCTCGGTCATCAGCTCGTCCAGCCTGCACACACACTCCCACTCACACACGCACGGTGTCGGACCCATACGCAGACGCAACTCCGACAAGTTCTGCACCCCTATCGCCTCAGGTCAGTGGTGGAGAAAGTACTCAAATGTTTTGCTTAAGTAAAAGTACCAATACTGCAATATAAAAATACTCTGTTACAAGTGAAAGTCCAGAATTCAAAATGTACTTGAGTAAAAGTCCAAAAGTACTGGCATCAAAATATACTTAAAGTACCAAAAGTAAAAGTACTAAAATGTTTGAAAATAGCAGATCTACAAGCTTGTGAGCTTGTAGATCGGCTATTTTAACATAGCCTAGGTATAAAATAGGGCTAAAGTGGTTAATGTATATTCTATAATGTAATAATTTATATCTGCAAAGTAATTGTCAAATAATTGTAGTGGAGTAAAAGTACAATATTTGCCTCTGAGATGTAGTGGAGTAGAAGTAAAAGTATTGGAAATTGGAAATACTCAAGTAAAGTACAAATACCTCAAAATTGTACTTAAGTACAGTACTTAAGTAAATGTACTTAGTTACTTTCCATCACTGCCTCAGGTAGCGTATTATACACTGTTACTATAGATCTGCACTCTGTCTGGGTTTTTGATTGATCGCTTGATTGATTGATTGATTGATTGATTGAATACTTTATTTAGAAAAGACATGGAAACGGTACATGGAAGTGCAATTCACAATACAGGGTCCTCTAAACTGGATCGCTCATAAAAGCATGTGGCTTATTTAAAATGAGATCCCCACACACTCAAATCATGATGACATTTAAGAAAACAGACATATACACTACTACAGAACGTCATACAATCAGCTTACAGGTTACTGGTATGAAAAACAATAAATATGTACTCTCTGTGGGATTATTTACAACGCATTCCATTGTTGCTTTCGTCGACTAAAACTATGACAAAAAATGATCGTCGACTACTTTTTTTCACTGACGTAAACTAAATAAAAACTAAGCTATGATGACTAGAACTAAGACTAAATATATTGACGATTTCGTCAACAAATAAAAACTAGACAACATTTTTGTGAGGCACTAGTGGAAAAGAGATCCAGTAGAACTAAAAGACAAGTACCCACGACGGCACATGTTGACTATAGGGGGATATGAGTTATGATTCTGGCCCTATCGGGACATAACTGGACAACGATGTCTCACAAAAAAATGTAATATTTTTACTTTTTGGGAAGTAAGAAAAAAGTTAACTTGCGAGTCACAACTCATACAAATTGGTCCGTGACCCACAAATGGGTCCCAACCCACTGTTTGGGAACCACTGTACTAGAGCACATGTCCTCGAGGGGGTTCCTTGAGGGTCCCCATGGGTAAATGACTGATAGTTATAGGAACCAAATGGACCCTTATTGGTCCGTAACTCTGAGAGTTGGGTACAAATGGAACCATTTATTATTTTATTGTATAAAATGCAGGCACACAGCGAAAAAAATATCATTTACAAAATGAACTGCGTTGATTAATGACACCAATATTTGTTTTAAATTTGTCACGTCATGCATGGAGAAAGAAAAGCATTTGTCAGTGCTGTAGTAAAAGTACGGTCAGCGGAAAAAGGAAAAGTGAACGGCTGACAAAATAAGTCGTTTTGAGAAGTGAGCGGAAAGAAGCAAATTAGACCAATTCTTCTTTAAACATTTCTTTGCTGTCGAGCTTTTGTGTTTAAATTAACTTGATCATACTACAGCGTCACACAAAAGCATCAAAAGTAGCAGATCAACATCGTTTTTTTGGACATTTCCGCCCGACAGACAATTATTACAACAAGACCACTCTGCATGGGAATTAAAAAGATTGTATTCAGAAGCAAAGATTTTAGTTAAAAATGTATATGTATATATATATAAGGGGCATGGTGGCGCAGTCGGTAGCGCTGTCGCCTCACCGCTAGAAGGTCCTGGGTTCGATTCCCGTCAGGGATGCTGTGGGCGCTGGGGGCGTGTTCTCTCCTCCGCGTCATCAGTGCTCCACCAACCCCACCCTATAGGTGGGGTTGGCGAAAGGGCCTTTCTGTGTGGAGTTTGCATGTTCTCCCCGTGTCCCCTAATGGGAAACACACACACACACACACACACACACACACACAGTATGTATTGAACATGGTTATGTGCTCTCCTCTGCAGAGTTGGCTCAGAACTGTGAGTTCTACAAGAACGCTGATGTCAGACCTCCCTTCACGTACGCCTCCCTCATACGCCACGTAAGTTCCTCCTCCTTCTCCTCTAACAACTCCATCTGGTCTCCTCCCTCTCCTCTCCTCTCCTCATCTCATCTCATCTCCTTGTGCACCGCCTTACCCTTTATGCCCACATTTTAAAGCAATTTTTTTTTTAATATTTCAAATAGCCGATCTACAAGCTCACAATGTGTCGATGTGGATTGGCTATTTTCACTATTTTAAAATGTTTTTCAAAATAGTTAAAAATACCAAATACGTTTAGGCATAAGGGGTAAGGCGCCGCACAAGATAGGACTCCTCTCCTCTCCTCTCCTCTCCTCTCCTCTCCTCTCCTCTCCTCTCCTCTCCTCTCCTCTCCTCTCCTCTCCATCTCATCTCTGTAGGGCTGGGGGCGACATGACTTCAAATCTATATTACCATTATTATTTAAAACCTTTGCCTCGACTGCGATTATTTATGAACGTTTACAAAAAAACTAAATAGTGAAAATAGCAGATCTACAAGCTCACAACTTGTGAGCTTGTAGATCTGCTGTTTTCACTATTTCCGTACGCCACCATTGTACACTGAAAGTGTAATCCGGGGGTTATAAGTGGTTAATCGGACCAATCAAACGACTTGAAAAAAAAAAAAAACTCCTTCTCGATAATTCAATTAACCTTTATGAGAACGATTAAGACGGTTATTATTTATAAATATCGGTTTCAATATATTTCCGGTTAAACCCATTTAGAGCTGAGGCTGATTCTAAAAACGCCTTCCAAAAAAATATATATTATGGCAGCAACTAATATGTGACACAGATGCCGTCCCGGATTGAACGGTATAAAGACGTAACGTACTGGGCCTTCAGGTGGCGCTGTGCAAAAGTCCCTGCCCACCTGAGGTGCCTGAGGTTCTGGGTTCGAATCCAACCGTGGTGCATCCGGCTTTGTCGAGCGTCTACACGAACACAATTGGCCCCGTGTTCGGGGGAGGGAAGCGGGAAGGGGCGGAGCCTGTCAACAGGGAGTGTTGGGCGGGAGGAGTAGGACGAAGGCTCTACGTCCTCCCGGTGGCGGCTCCTCACTGGCAGGCAGGTGAGTCAGTAAGTTACAACCATAGTGTAAGAGCCAAATGGGTGAAACATGTGTAATGGATTGGTGTGACCATGGGTGGCGCTGTTGATTATATAAGCGTCAAGTTCACTGTCATGGGCAGGAGGTTTGACCCGGAAGGGCAATGGTTTTTGACCTCAGGCTACCGCTATTCAAACACGCTGTGGCGCGAATTGTTTGTAGGAAATATTGATTCATTCATCTGATCAGTGTATGGAACCCCAAAAGATGCTGTTGTGCACGGTGAAGTCAAATAAATATACCTTTTTTGCATGAAGAAATGCCTGCATCGTATCATTGGAACACTGAGTCACAGCGAGCGGTTTGGTATCAGATCAAACATAGTATCGGCGCGTCAGCCATGGTCCAACCACGGGTTCAACTCCTCAGTATGAGACGAGAGCTCCTCCTAATACATAGTGTTAAAAATACGGGCACCGGAAATACCCGCCCATCCACTTGTATGGAGTTGCTCACCCAGCGCGTACTCCCTTTTGACCCCTTCTTCCGGGTGGTGAAATGTGACGGGGCGGTCTCCGTGCACAAGCTCGTGAGTCGAGCCCATTGGTCGAAAACCGTTTTCCGCTCGGTCACGTGTCTGGCCACAGCCGTAATACGCTGCAGTACCTATGATCGGCCAGCATGTCCAATGCGCTTCAATGCTCCCTCTCGGTTCTGGGGGCTTGGTTAAAAACAGCAGCGACAACACAGCAAATGTGTGGGGGAGGAATCGATCGGCATAACGACTAAATTGGGGAGAAAAAAGGGGTACAAAGAAACAAGAACGGTATAAAGACGTACGGGTTACACACAACAACAGGTCTAAACGGGTTTCCCAGCCCTATTAGTCTTCATGTCTTCATCTCTTGACCTCTCACCTCTCATCTCTTGACCTCTTGACCTCTTGACCTCTTGACCTCTCGCCCCTCACCTCTGACCTCTCTGTCTTGTTGTCCCCAGGCCATCCTGGAGGCGCCAGACAGACAGTTGACTCTCAATGAGATCTACAACTGGTTTACGCGAATGTTCGCCTACTTCAGGAGAAACACAGCCACGTGGAAGGTGAGGGCGCACAGACATACATACAGTACACAGTGCATATATGGCATACAGTACACAGCATCAGTACTGTGTACTATATATGCACTGTAAGACGCTGAGTGTTCACTTAACTCCGGGATGGTTCTATGGTTCCCGTCCCGGGAGTTAGACGAACACTCATATATATCTGCACCGTGAAATTCTGAGTGTGGGTTTAGCTCTGGGACGGGTTGTTTTAACGCTCTCTCAGAGGTAAACGGACACTCAGGGTTTTGCGGTGCAGATATACTGTAGATGTACGTGGGCTCATCTATGCCACACACACACTCTCTCCAGCTAATAGCGACCGCGCTGTGCCGCGCAATGCTAACCAGGAAGAGCCTGAGTTGTACTTATTTTGCGCGCGGCCTGTCGCACGCCGGAGATAGCCGAAGCGTTTGTTGTGTATAAGCTTGTAGATCGGCTATTTTCGGCGTGCGACAGTACAGTATACTGTACCCCCCTGTGCAACCAAGTATAACTCATGCCTGAGACTTGAGTGATTTGACAATGATGGCCCATTTCCCTTTTTATGCACCCGCACACTGCTCTCTCTCTCTCTCTCTCTCTCTCTCTCTCTCTCTCTCTCTCTCTCTCTCTCTCTCTCTCTCGCTCTCTCTCTCTCTCTCTCTCCCTCTCTCTCTCTCTCTCTCGCCCACCCCTCGGCCATTTTGCTGTGGACCTTCCGCTGCAGTCGCTCAGATCTGACACGACACACAGAGAAAGAAACGGCCCCACTTAGCCCTGCAGACACACACGCACACGCATATGCATACGCACACGCACACGCACACGCGCACGCGCACGCACACACACACACACACACACACACACACACACACACACACACACACACACACACACACACACACACACACACACACACACACACACACAGAGAAGCTCCTGATCACATTAATAGTGAACCCTACCTCTCCTCGCGCGTGCGCACACACACACACACGCGCGCGCGCGCACACACTGTAGGTGCTGACCCATTTTTACAGCCGCCGCACACTAATTTGAGTGTCAGTTCCTCCAGAGAGAGGAAGAGTGCAAACGGGCGAGGGAATATGAGAGAGAGAGAGAGAGAGAGAGTGAGAGAGAGAGAGAGAGAGAGAGAGAGAGAGAGAGACCCCCGGACCTCCTCTAATAGCCCTGAATTGAAGAGAGGAGGAAAGGAGACAGAAAGGGTGGAATGGATGGACGGATGGACAGAAGGAAGTATGGAGGGAATGAGGAAGTAGGAGGAGAGTGTAGAATAGACAAGGGGGGCGAGCAGCCAGGAATATCTCTCAACCCCCCCCCCCCCACCTCATCCCCCCCCCCCCTCATCTGACTTTTATGAAATTTAACTATTAATGGGAGTCGTCTGCGTTGCCCATGCAGCGTTCCCCGGCTTGAACCCGGGCCACAGACCTTTAAATAAGGCCCTCATGTATCTCTGGGTCCTTATGTATTTATATAGCGGCTCAGTCAGCTAAATAGGGGCCGACCGAGATGTATTTCCTCTAATAAGACTCTATATTTCATGAGCCGGAGCAACGAAGAGGTGTCAGAGAGGGGGGGAGGTCATTGATCAGAGAGAGAGAGAGAGAGAGAGAGAGAGAGAGAGAGAGAGAGAGAGGGAGAGGGAGAGAGGAGAGAAGAAAGGTGCTTGAAAATCATATCGCTGGTTTTCAACGTCAAAATCTGCTGCGTTAAAGGGATAGTTCACCCAAAAAAAATCTTGTTTTTGTCGCATTCCTAAGCCAATCATTTGATGGCCAGCGCACCGGTAGGCAGCGGTTCCAGTAGGAGACACAAAGGAGACTCTTTGTGTCTCCTACCGGAACCACTGCCGGTCATCAAATTATTGTTTTAGGAATATAAACATATCCATGAATTCAAGTCACCATGGGGGAGAAGAAAAAAATCATTTTGGGGGTGAACTATCCCTTTAATTTAACTCTGAGAGTGTATCTATTTGCTTCCATTCGTTACACTCTCAGAGTTACATTCCTGTAAAGCCTAAATAAGTTGCAACTGTTTGTTTTAGGGGGGGGGGGACGCAGGACACTGGCACGCAACTTTGTATAAAAAGCATTCTTTAACCAAATGGCTCAGGGGCCACTCAGAAAATACCAAAAGTCCAAGGGGCGCAAGCTAAAAATGTCGGTCCTATTTTGGATTTCGATTTTTGTAACACACTACACATTGTTAAGAAAATGTACATTTTGACATCATATTCTTTTCACTGTAGCTGTTTATTTTGTGTGTATATCCAGTGGCATCAGTTCAGCTAAAGCTAAGGTATGGCAAGGTTAGGGTTGCCAACTCCCAGAGATTGAAATAAGGGACACCTATCTGCGCGGCAAAGCCGCGCGGCCTAAAAAAAATGGGGGTCAAACCCCCCAAAAAAAAACGAAATAAATAGAAAACTATGCATTATACCTGTAACAATTGACGCACCTGTATATGTCTGTCCGTTTGTTTTTGAAAAAAAATTAAGCAACCCATATATTTGAACGTAAATGTATATTTTTATCCTGTGCATACATTTTTTTTAAAATTTTTTTTGGTTTGACCATGAGGGGCCTCAGAGAAGCTGCGTTGGGGCCGCATGCGGCCCGCGGGTTGAGTAGCGCTGCTTTAAGCAGAAACTTTGATACATACTATAATCAATAAGGATTTTTACTATGACCTTTTTGTAGTCGGATGCAAGGATTTGGTATTTTAGACAAGCCAAGCTAGAGAAACATTTTAAAGCTGTAATCTAAGTACGCTGTAATGAGCCCCGACTTTTCTATCTACAGAATGTTGTCGCTATCGGGCAGAAACCTAGGATGTCCACGTAGATCAGCTATTTTATCGGCTATAGATGGGTTTCCGCGCGACGTCATCACAGAGCAGAGTGCGCAATCTGCGCATGCGCGGGGGAGAACGAACCGGAAGCGCCATTCACTCTCTCGTTATTTTCGGGATTTAGATAGGCATAATGCTGCTATTATAGGCATAATAGGCATAATGCTGCTATTATATACAAACAGATCCAACTTTCGACAAATCATTTTTATTGAGTAAAGAAGATATTACAAACTGCATCATTTAATGTACTTTCATTAAACCTGGTGAAGACCATTTATTTTCTGAATGTACAATGGCCAGAGCTGCTGCGGGTAATAGCGCCCTCTACAGGCTCATCCCGCCACTGCGCGCGCATCATCCTCTCATGTTTACAAACAGGAAACCCATCTATATATACTGTACGCCACACTCACGTACAATACATGACATTTTATCAGACAGAGATGAAATAAAGTAGCCTGCTACAGAGTATAGACATAGTGCAAAGAATGTGTGATGATTTGACACATGAATAGAAAAAGTAACACCTGGTAACACTTTACTTAAAGGAGTAGTTCACCCCCAAAAAAAAAAAAAAATCTATCAATTGCACACCATATGAAGCCTTCAATTCATGGATTTTTTGTTTGTTTTTATTGCATTCCTGAGCCAGTAATTATTTTGATTACATACGGAAATATGCTAATGTATCCGGTAGGAGACTCAAAGGAGTGTCTTTGAGTCTCCTACCGGATATACACCCGGTCATCAAATTATTGGCTCAGGAATGCGACAAATAGATGAATACATCCATGAATTCGAGGCTTCATGGGGTGTGTAGAAAATAAGTGATTTTTGGGTGAACTTCTTTAAAGGTCGGGTATCTATGTATCATATTCATAATCGCATTTATAATGCATTACAATGCACTCGTTATACAGCTGGATATAAGCTCAGCTGGAACAGCACATTATAACATGCCACAACTTATTCATAAACAAAGGGTCTTTGTTTATGAATTATACACATTTCTAACGAGCGTCATATGAAGCCTTATAAGGGCATTATAATGCATTATAAATGCGACTGTAATGCATTACAGACCCGACCTTTAAGTAAAGTGTTGCTGAACACTCGGTGTCGGTGTTACAAAATGGAATACGCTTGACCTGGTTCTTACCAGGTTTATTTTTGGTTTGGTTTATAATTTGGATCTTCGCCCATGCACCCCCCATATCAGACCCTCCCAGGGGGGAGGGGAGGTGGGAGGGTCTGATATGGGTGGGGGTGGTTTGGGGGGGGGGGGGGTGAAGATGAGTGGTGCATGGTGATGTGACCCGCTGTAAATGGCTGCTAATGTTTTAACTGAGAGAATCAGGCTTTCATCACGGAGACAAATGCAAATAGCGCCGCGATAGCACCAGTGTTGTTGGTGTGTGTGTGTGTGTGTGTGTGTGTGTGTGTGTGTGTGTGTGTGTGTGTGTGTGTGTGTGTGTGTGTGTGTGTGTGTGTGTGTGTGTGTGTGTGTGTGTGTGTGTGTGTGTGTGTGTGTGTGTGTGTGCATTCTGTCAGGGTGGCGGTCGGAGATTGGGGTCAGACTCATTTACAAAACTTAGCATCACAGCTAGAGGGGAGGGGGGGGGGGGGTTAGAGGATGGGGAAGGGGGGGTCCTCGGCTGATTATGGCTTGTGTAATTACGTGTGTGTGTGTGTGTGTGTGTGTGTGTGTGTGTGTGTGTGTGTAATTACGGCGAGGAGTGATGCGCCCGGCCTGTCCCTCCCTCTCGGCTTTAGAACAGCGTGTCAGAGAGAATATGCAGGATTTAATTATAGGCGAATTAAAATTGGTAATGAAATTGGGCATGAACAAACTACAAATAGGAGATGAAAAGGGAGTACTGTCCCTGGGGGGGCCGCCAGACGCAGATAGCGGTGTGCCCGCCCGCCTGCCTTTATGTGCACGTGTGGATGTTTGTGTGTGTTGGGTATGTGTGTGTTGTGTGTGTGTGTGTGCGTGCGCACTCGTGCTGATAGTGACTGATTAAGAACATTCTGAGATAGAATAGCACTGGGTATACTGGAGAGGTACAGTAGGCCCAGTGTGTCTTATATTGACACTGGAGAATCGTGTGTGTGTGTGTGTGTGTGTGTGTGTGTGTGTGTGTGTGTGTGCGTGTGCGTGTGCGTGTGCGCGTGTTGGTGACTGTGTGTCAGTGTCACACCCAGAGCCAAACAGTTTTTTCTCGGCCCATGCAACCTAACCACCATATTTTACACCTCGTCATATGACGGTACTATATACTGTTGTATAGTATAGTTTCCACAACTAAATATAAAAAGGTTAAAAGTGGTTAAAGGCCCTTGCACACAGAGTTCAATGCTTGGCATACAGTGGTGTGCGTCATGTAAAAGAGAATGCACCCTTTCTCTTTGAGAAAAGAACAATCATTTTATGGCACATATCGTTTCAAAAACAGTGATTGATAAGTTCCAGTGATGAAGAGTTTTCAACAGGCTCAGATTATGATTAATATGTGTTTGTTTGTTTGTTTGTGATACTTGGTTCACTGGTGATTAATTCACCATAATTGCCGGGCCGTTTGCGTATTGGCTGTTGTTTATCGTATATACTACACGCTGTGCTCAGAAACAAACACGTGTCATTTTGTTCAAAATGTCGTAAGCAGCCGGAAGACAAATTCCGAGTAGAGAAGTGTGTAGGCCTATTATTCTGTTCTGTTTTTATCCATGTGAAAATATTGGAAGCAAAGGCTTCAACTAGAGTCACTGTGTAAGAGTCCCATCCATAGTGTTTGGACTTCAGTCGTTCTTGGTATATTTAGTAAACTGGACATGAGTTATACTTGGTGTGCTCTTATCTCCTCTAAACCAGGGGTCTTCAACGTTTTGCAAGCCAAGGACCCCTTAGCTGAGAGATAGATGAAGCAGGGACCCCCACTACATATTGGATTCATGTTAATGTGTGTTTTCAGACATTTAACCACTTAAACCGTCAATACTTTGTAACTTTACCCTTGGCTCGGTACTTGGTCTGCTCTTACTTCCCTGTACACCAAACGTCTTTGCCGAAAATAGCCGATCTACAAGCTCACACGCTCACACGTAGTAGATCGTCTATTTTCGGCTAATGTTAAAAAAATAAAGTCTCTATCACACAACGATTTGGCGGCCCGCCCTGCAGTATCTCTGAGGACCCCCTAGGGGTCCCGGACCCCCTGTTGAAGACCCCTGCATGCTCTACACCTAAACCTCTGCCCAAAATAGCCAATCTACAAGCTCAAAAACGCGGCGCAACTTGTAGATCTGCTATTTTGGGCCCCTAGAATATGGATGATCTGGGGTTCACAGTGGGTTAACTTAACTCTTCCCGTCCTGGCAGAACGCTGTGCGCCACAACCTGAGTCTGCACAAGTGTTTTGTGCGCGTGGAGAACGTGAAGGGAGCCGTGTGGACCGTGGACGAGGTCGAATACCAAAAGAGGAGACCACCAAAGATGACCGGGTACGTGGAGTACGTACGCAGCCACACAACACACACACACACACACACACACACACACACACACACACACACACACACACACACACACACACACACACACCCACACCATCTTTACTTTGTTGCACGATGGTGTCACACGGCAAAAATAGCCAACCGACAAGCTCACAACGTGTCGCGGACGCAATGCGTTGTGATCTAAATTAGTTTGATGACAATGAATGCCTTTGGTGAAACATATAATGCATGTGCGCACATGCAAGAACGTGCATTTTTACATTAACATGCATGCAGATGACCTGAGACATCTGGATGGTTCATGATATTATTGCACAAGATACTACATACATTTATTTTGGCCCTAAACTAGGGATGTCCGATATTGGCATAAAAATGTAATATCGGAAAATATCGGTATCGGTTTTTGGGAGGAAAAAAATAACTGTGTGTATGATATGAAATGTGAGCTAACCATAATCACAGTTATCATTAATCATATTCCATCATATTCAAGGGCTTTTGCAGAGAAATGAGACAGACTCCTGTCACTTTCAAATAGGCTCTATATGCACAGCAGCCATATTGTGAAGACATTCACAGGTGTTACCAATGATACTAATGAAGGCTCTGTTCCATTCTGGTCAAACAGAGTCAGGGTGCTGATATTGTGCATGTTGGCTCACTGGAAACACTCTGCTACACCAAGTGTCTCCAAAATGTAGGTCCAGGGACCTGG
Source organism: Gymnoscopelus braueri (assembly GCF_963280865.1). Taxonomy (NCBI): domain Eukaryota; kingdom Metazoa; phylum Chordata; class Actinopteri; order Myctophiformes; family Myctophidae; genus Gymnoscopelus; species Gymnoscopelus braueri. Next base: position 13,201,087 of record NC_137612.1, on the reverse strand, counting down.
TTCATGGTTCCTTAAGGGGTTTCCAAATGGCCCCTTACGAGTGTGTAACTCTGAGAGTGTACAAATGGAACCAAATGTCCATTTGGTTCCATTTGTACACTCTCAGAGTTATGGGGGTCGTGGAAGTCGAAAAATCTGAGAACCACTGTGCTACACTAAATGGAACAGAGCCTTCATTAGTATCATTGGTAACACCTGTGAATGTCTTCACGATATGGCTGCTGTGCATAGAGCCTATTAGAGCACTGCAGAGGGCAGGTGTGTGTGTGTCTGTGTCCAGCTGATGCTCGTTGACGCTCGTTAATGTTATAGGCATCAAGGCAATTATGCTTCTGCACCGTCAAATAGGCCAAACGTCTAATCTAAGATTAGTGGGACTCATTCAAATGACCACCAGTGCACACAGCGTGATGTGTGTGAGAGCTTATAGATCTAGGCATCATGATTGCATAAATGCTCCTATTACTGTTACTACAGTATTATTACCAAGAGGCCAACTCTGCAGTCAAATGAAAAGGGCTGCCGCCACTTTGTGTGTGTGTGTGTGTGTGTGTGTGTGTGTGTGTGTGTGTGTGTGTGTGTGTGTGTGTGTGTGTGTGTGTGTGTGCGCGCGCGTGCGTGTGTGTGTGTGTTTTCCTGTTTGTCGACACCATTAGTGAGCAGCTGTGAGTGATGCAGGAGAGGAAAAAGGCTTGTTAGCTTATGTAAACAGATGTTCTTCTTTCCCCTGCCAGAGAAAACAGGGATAATTATACACACACACACACACACACACACACACACACACACACACACACACACACACACACACACACAAATCCATACACACCTGCACGCCAGACATCAGACACTTTGTGTGTGTGTGTGTGTGTGTGTGTGTGTGTTTAGCATGTGTTTACAGTCTAGATTGTTTCAACATGTAACAAACATGTTTGTTAGATTTGTCGTCGTGGGGTTTGGCTGAGGTGACACGTATCGTTTGAACACGTGTTCTCAATCTGTAGATCTGCACCACGGATTAAAGACCAAACAAATCTCACTCACGACTCAACTTTTCTTTTTTCTTTTCGTTAAGCCCTTCAGTCAGTCCCAATTGTGTGATTTCGTCTGTCGGGTGGAAACCTCATATGTTCCAAAACAGGATTCAAATTCAAACATAGCTAAAGTAGCAGATTCACAAGTTCAAATCGTTTTGCGAGCTTGCGGATCTGCCAATTTTGATGCTTTTGTGTGACGCTGTAGTAGGGGCGTTAATTTACAATATGGAAATAAGAGGTTTCTGCCCCGACAGCAACGATTTGTAGAAAGGAGCTCCGAACACTTAGCGCTGTGTTTCCTAAACAACTAGAACAATATGTACATAGAGTTATGTTTAGTGAGGATCATCATAAACCTGGGGCGGCAGTAGCTCAGGGGTAGAGTGGCTGGTAGAGTGTTCGGATAGTAACCGTTAGGTTCCTAGTTCGATCCCGCGCTCCCCCAGAGTTAGCGTTGAAGTGTCCTTGAGCAAGACGCTGAACCCCTAATTGCTCCCGATTAGCAGGTTGGTGCCTTGCATGGTTTCCTCCTCCATCGGTGTATGACTGTGTGTGTGAATGTGTGAATATAATGCACAATCTATGTAAAGCGCTTTGGATAAAAGCGCTATATAAATGCACCATTTACCAAACCTATATGTTCTTGCTGTTCTACACATACAGCCAAACAGTTGAGGACATTAGCAGATTGAGGCTATATTGAGGGATAGTTCACCCAAAAAAATCCTATGGATTACTCACCCCATGGAGACTTGAATTCATGGATATTTTTTAGTTTTTTGTCGCATTCCTAAGACAATAATTTGATGACCAGCGGAGCGGTAGGCAGCGGTTCCAGTAGGAGACACAAAGGAGACTCTTTGTGTCTCCTACCGGAACCGCTGCCGGTCATCACATTATTGTCTTAGGAATGAGACAAAAACAAAAAAATGTCTCCATGGGTTGACTAATACATAGGGGGAAAAAGTCATTTTGGGGTTGAACTATCCCTTTAAGCTTTGCTTTTATGAAATATCCGAGACCATTTAGGGTTTTATGGAACACACGAATATGTGTTCTATTGCTAGTTTGTACTTTGTGGAAGCTGAGAGCTTTAATCCATGTCTTTATTTCTCTCTCTCTCTCTCTCTCTCTCTCTCTCTCTCTCTCTCTCTCTCTCTCTCTCTCTCTCTCTCTCTCTCTCTCTCTCTCTCTCTCTCTGCAGAAGTCCTACTCTAGTGAAGAACATGATTTCGGGCCTGGGCTTTGGATCCCTAAATGCCAGCTACCAGGTAAGACCCCCCCCCCCTATGTCTCGTCCTCTGTTGATGTATCCTAGTTGTTCTCAAAGAGAGCGCCCTCCGGAGACCCCCAGGGGTCCTTGAGGGGGTTCCAGCCGATCCAGTTGAACCACTTTAACCCTATTTCATACGTTGGCTTATTTTGGAAAACTTTTTGAAAAATCTTGAAATTAAATGTGAAACATTGTGAATAATTTAGACATTTTTAAAATAAAATCTTCTCTTCAGAAGGTCCCTCCCTCCCTGACGAAAATATTTTCATAGAATGGGGGGGGGGGGGGTCGCTGTGGAATACTGTACACGTCAATATGGGGTCCTTGACATGAATATGTTTGAGAACCACTGATCTATCCCATCTCTCTGTAACACAGTTGCACAACATACACATACACACACGCACACACACACACAAACATGCACATGCGCAAACGCGCACACACACACGCACGCACACACACACACACACACACACACGCGCGCACACGCACACGCACACACACATGCACACGCGCACACGTCGACCCCAGCCCAGTTGCAATCAAGGGCACTAATATCAATTCTCTCTTATAATTAGCAGATTCCCTAATGACTCCCACACACACCTACCCTCCTCCCACGTGCATATTCCCACTCTCACCTCCCACCTCCTACACACACACACACACACACACACACACACACACACACACACACACACACACACACACACACACACACACACACACACACACACACACACACACACACACACACACACACACACACACACCACGGGCCCACCCCTTCACTCATACACCAAAGCCACCCACCATCCACTCTCCCACACACACACACACACACACACACACACACACACACACACACACACACACACACACACACACACACACACACACGCACTCACTGTTCGACACACCGACATGATTTATCGCGTCAAGTAGTTGTCAATTAAGGCTACTGCATAAAATTATCGCCTGTCCCAGAAAATCCATCGCTGAGCCACTGAGAATTCACTGTTTTTTTTTATCCCTCCTGGTGAGAGGGGAGGTGCAGGGGCCTACATTCTGAAAATATTGTGTGCCAGGGACCCCTATAATCGCTGTTGTAAAAAAAAAAAAGAATCACAAATATTTTTCACGTTTTTTCAGCTCTACACATTTTGTAGATAAGCTATTTTCCAATAGCCATTGTATATAGGGTTAAAGTGGTTAGACTGACTTTGATGCCATATTAACTCATGTGTCTGGGGACCCCTGGAACCCCCCCTCAAGGTTTGAGGTTTTTGTTTTTCAGTAGACACTGTCTGATATATTAAAGTTACATCTGTAAGTTCTATGTCCTATAAGCCATGATAAGGAAAAGTATTGTGTGTAAGTGCCCCCTAGTGGCCAGTGTAGTTCACATTAATCTTATACAAACACACTGACATAAAACTACCACAATTCTAATTTGTCTGTGTGTCTTTTCTCAAGCTCACGACACCTCGCAACGTGCTGTGAGCTTGTAGATCTTTTTTTTCTATTTTTCAACAGATTGATTGATTTCAAAATGTAATTTAGATAGCATGTTATGTAGACAGATGCCAGGTTAATTTGTTGACCTGGCATCCTATAGTTTGTATAGTTTCAATGTACAGATTATTAACTTTTTTTATATTATAATGTTTAGACTGATGATAGGTTCTTGGTTTACCTATGATCCTAGATTACTGAGGCACTACACTACTGTCTCTATGCATTTGATGTATTACCTTGTGTTTACCTTGCTTACTGTGTGTGTGTGTGTGTGTGTGTGTGTGTGTGTGTGTGTGTGTGTGTGTGTGTGTGTGTGTGTGTGTGTGTGTGTGTGTGTGTGTGTGTGTGTGTGTGTGTGTGTGTGCAGGCGGCCCTGGCAGAAAGCAGCCTGTCCTTGTTGAGCAGCTCGGGGCTGGTCAGTCCGTCTGCGGCCAGCCTCAACATGCTGCATGGCATGGGCCACGATGATGTCAGCTCCACCGTGGAGCAGGTCAACAGCAACGGCAGCTGCAGCCCCACGCTCAGCCCCCAACAGTACAGGTGGGTAACTACACACACACACCCTTTTGTATTTTGTCGCTGTCGGGCAGAAGCCAACTCTATCTCAGTTTTTTAACTTTTTTTAAATTGGCGCTTTTGAACCACCTTTACGACTTACGTGTGGGTTTTACAAACCAATGAAAGTATTAAAAAGCGCTTCTGACTGAACCACCTAACTACATTGGGTCCTCAAACTGTCATTCAAACCACCAACTCCAACATAGTTTTTTTCCCCCCCGTCTGACTTCGTCATTCTAATCAATGATGGACAAAACAACTACAGGTTAATCTGGTTCAATATGTCCTCTCTCAGAGTTATGGGGGTCTGTGGACCCCAGGTAAACTTGGGGTCCTTGAAATAAAGAAGTTTTAGAACATGAATAAACATGCTTAAGACCCACCTTTCCACTGTAGAGGACTCCTAGGTTGACTTGTTTTCTGTTTCGTGGTTGTGTGTGTGTGTGTTTTCCCTCTTTTTACCAGCTTGCTTGAACAGCTAGCTGATCTATATTCAGTCTAGTCAACACTTTTTGATCATTGGCTGTCCTTTATTAAGCCAAGCCAATGGGGAGACTTTCCCATATCCCATACGGCGGTGTTGTGTCATCACGTCCTCTCAGGCTATGGCATCCTACTAGACGTGACTGCTCGTAACACTGCCTCGTGAAAAAACAAATAATAACCAGCATGCCAGCCCAAACGTCCGTTCCAAGAGATCACCAGTTTGCCGTCTTGGGAGTGAGAATGCGTTGTTTAGACTGATGATAGGTTCTTGGTTTACCTATGATCCTAGATGACTATTTCTATGCATTTGGTGTATTACCTTGTGTTTACCTTGTTTACTGTAAGTCGCTCTGGATTAAGAGCAGCTGCTAAATGCGTAAATTGTAAATTGTCTAACGGCGCTCCTATGCTCCTCCCCCCCACGCAGCCACCCAGTGCATGTGAAGGAGGAACCCACTGATCTGGAGGAGGACAGTCGACCCGTCTCCCTCCTGACCGCCGCCATGACCCACAACCTGCCGCTGTCCAGCGACGACCGCGACCTTGACGAGGACCTCGCCGCCGAGGAGCCCTACCCCGAGCCCTCCTGTTAGAGAACGCCAAGAGGAGACCCCCCTACCCCTACCCCCACCCCCCGAGCCCTCCTGTTAGAACGCCAAGAGGAGCCCCTTATACCCAGAGCCCTCTTGTTAAGACGCCAGGAGGCCTAAACGTTGGAGAGGAAAGAGAGAGAAAGAGAGAGGAGAAGAAAGGAGAAGAAAAAAGAAAGTGTTTTTGTTTTGTTTTTTGTTTAGTTTTTTATGAAAATGCAACCAACCGACATTGAGAAACTCCCCACCCCTCCCAAAAAAAACAGGGTTAGATGACCTCCTGGTTTCTTAACAGACGCAAAAATGACAACTTTGTGGAGCATCATTTATTTTCTTTTTTTTATCTCCATGTGTTACGTTTTCCCCACACGCTCAGAGGTGTAACACCACTGCAACACACACACACACACACACACACACACACACACACACACACACACACACACACACACACACACACACACACACACACACACACACACACACACACACACACACACACACACACACACCCGTCTCCCTAGTTGATCCACAGAGACACAGACTACTCTCTGTCCAGAGGCCCCTCCTACACCCGTGTCCACATGTCACCTGACTGACTGCCTGGCTAAACGTGTGACGCTCCCGCCAGTCGGGGTGACATGCGGGCGTCACCGCCACCCACCCACCCTCCCGTCACATCACATTACATCACGTGTATAGACATCTGGAGGGTGGGGCGGGGCGGGGTTTGGGGGGCGGGGCGGGGTTTGGGGGGGGGGGCTCTCTTCTTTCTTCTCTTTTGAGTCTATCACTCGCTTTTTCTTTACAATTGGTTTGGAAAGAAATGCTGGGCTATGGGATGGTTGGTAGGAAGAATGAATGAGTGCTCTCAAAGATTACCTCAAATAGTGCCCCCCCCAAAACACACACACACACACACACACACACACACACACACACACACACACACACACACACACACACACACACACACACACACACACACACACACACACACACACACACACACACACACACACACACACACACACACATCCCCCAGGTGAGGCTGGCTGATGCCGGCAAGGAAGGTCGTGACCAACAGGGATGTGACCCCACACATGTGACTCTTTGCCCCCCCCCCCCCCCGACCTCTTTCTCCTGCAGGACGCTTAAAGACAAAACCACGTTTTGCTCCTTTAAACTATGTTTGTTTTTTTAAAGAAAGGAAAACGGAAAGCCCCCATGCACCCCCCCAAAAAAGACTTAAGGAATAGGGAGAGAGAGAGATAGAGAGCGAGAGAGAAGAGAAGAGAGGGGGCAGGAAGAGAAATTAGGGAGGAATCGTCGACACAAATATTATTTTTTTGTTGATTATGGAATATAACAAAACAAAAAAAAACATGTGGTAGCTTTGTCATTTCTTTTTTTTTCTTTACATTTTTTGATTGTATTATCTTTATTTCCAAGGATCAATTATTCCATGGTGGCATTCTGTTTGAAAGTACATTTTATACGAATGCTGTTGTTTTTTTTGTATTTGAATTTGTTTTATTTACTCTGCTTGTTCACACCATTCCAAACGAGTATTGGCGGAAAAGAAAGCGCAGTATTGTCCCGACTCGTAATACCCCCCCATCCCAACTGCACTCCCACCCCCCCCCCCTCCCCTTTATCCTCCTTTCTACCCAAGTGTAGCAGGCAAGAAATTGGGAAATAGCACTTAAAAGTTGACATTATCCAAGACGGCTTATTTAGCATTTAAGTTCCTTTGAGAAGATATCACTCCCATTCAGTTTTATTTGGTTGTGTAGCTATAGTTCAAAAAACATCAGCAATGCTTTAAAAAAAAGTATATATATATATATTATATAGTATATATATTGTCACTGCAGTCAGAGAATACCTCATCCCACAAAGGTTCCACCTGGAACTGTGTCCAAATTGTTAAAAGAAACGAGGGGGAATTCTTTCTGTGGGACACCAAATGCGTCAACTCTGCTCAGCTGCGTTTCAAAGCTCAATGGTTCTATGGTTCTATGGTTCTATGGTTCTTTAATAGTTACTGTGTCCAAGCTTTTCTGCAATTCACTGTGTGAGTTTGTGTTAAAGGAATAGCACGTGAGATTTATTTTCTGTTTGTTTGTTTGCAGTAAGCATAAAGCATTAACCTTTTCTCTCCAGTGCCATACCAAATTTAAGAAATTGTTTTTCTTTTTTTAAATGATCTATTATTAGCTTTTTTCCCCCCGTTTTATTTCCGTTACAGGTAACCAAAGAGATATGTAGAAAACCAAAAACCCTGTAGTTTATTATTTCCCCCTTCTGAGTTTTATTTACCCTTCTAAAAGAACTGGCCAAAAGACAGCAAACCAGGAGTTTGATTATTGTATTACCATACAACTTCTTACGTTAAAAATGACCCCATTACTTTGCAATGCTGACCATTCCGGAAAAGAAAACCAAAGTGTGAGATGCAAGCTTGGAATTTGGTGACATCAAAAAAAGCTTTCTACATGACGAGTGGTGCGAACGACTCCCGTTATACGAGGCCAAAAGATCAGTATTAACAAACTAACTTCTGACAGCTCCTTATCGACAAGAAAGGACGAAAAATAAAACAAAAGATAGCACTTACAGGTGAAGGAAGCCCTTTCTCTTCCACGCTCAGGCTAAAATAAACTGTGTTTCAAAAACACGTTGTTAAAAGACTGGCCCTTATCATGAGCGGCCTCAACATGAGGCACTCCAACATGAGGCATGTGAACGCGACATTTTGTGTACTTTGTGACTTAAAACGCCAGCAAAAGGACAGTATAAACAGTGGACTATGACAGTAAAACAGTGGACAATAGAGAATATCTTGTGCTCCAGTAACACAGACAACAGTTAAGATATATACCGTCCCATAAAGTCAAACATACTTTACCCTCTTGAGCTGTATATGAAGAGCGTTTAGCGATATAAACGAGAAAAAGTGGTATGTGGTTATTATAAATGTCACATCTTTGGAAGGGAGGGAGTTATTCCAAAAATACTTTTAAGTCTATGAACATGATAATGAAGAGGGAACAACGGGGAAAATAATGACAATATACCAATGTAAGAGGAGAACGACCAAGGGACGTATGTAATTAAAAAAGCTGGGCTCATATATTCTTTTTTTGTCTAACAAACTCTTGCACTTCAGACAGTTTTTTCTTCTGATGCCGTGGCGCTCAAACAGGAACCGTTTCCTGTAACATCAGAAGCGGATTTCTACTAAAAGTACAAAGTGGCAGGCAGACATCTTGAAACGAGATATAAAACCAAAAATAACACTACCTCCTTCTCAACACGGATCAACACATAGCCAATGGTAAAACTGTACTCTCTTAACAAATATTTCCTTTTCATTTTTTTCCCATTCTTCCTCAATAATAATAACAATAATAATAATGAATACCAAAATTGTTGTTACTTGTATTGTATGACTGACAAAAAAACGGATAATGATCTGGCTTTCTGGAACTCCCTAACACACATCTGCTTTAGCCCGCAAAAAAAAACATGAGACATTTTTACGTTCCGTGGAGTTTTAAAAAAACAAACAAAAAAAACGACTACCTCTCGTTATAAACCACATCTAAAGCACTCTCTCTAAGGTCTCAAAGTGTGTTGTGAAGTGGTCACCACATTTAAAAGGTTTACTCTCAGCTGTGTAGTATATTGACCAACTCCCTGCTCCCCCCAATTAGCACTGAGCTCTGTGAACAGCCTCTTAGCGGCGCGCTCTGAACGTACGCGATGCATATCGATGAGCGGCCTCCACACTAATGCCTGATTAAAGCCCCATTTATACTTTGCCGCGTGACGGCATCGAATGCTGAAAACAGCCAACCTATAAGCTCACAACAGGAGTTTAAAGGTTAGCTCATTGTCAGCGCTTGATGCCATCTTGACACGGAGAATAAACGAGGCATAAGGGTGCGGTCACACGTGAGCATGCCGAGGCATCGTCAGACCGCCGCGCCGAGTTTATAACGTTTTAACTCCATGTGATGCCAACGCACACCGCAACCCGGAAGCTCCACCCCTTTGCTCGCATTGAATGGAAGTGAACCAATGGGGGGGGGGGGGGGACTGTTCGATTGCAACCGTGCCCTTATACTTTGGTTTGCACGACGTCTGTGCGCAACCAAGTGTATAAATCAGACGTTAAGCCAATGGGAAGCCAGCTAGTAATGGCGACTTGTTGTGGCAGTGGTGGCGGGGATGGGTGTGGGGGGGGGGTCGTCAGGGGTGAGGACGGGTCAAGCAGGGCCGACGGGACCACCCTGAATATATCCAAAGACACGGTGCCCCCCCCCCCACTACCCCAACCTTGCCTGACCTCACCCCTTCGCCAAAAAAACCCCAAAAACCTCACAAGGGCACTGAGAGGACTTGAGCCGAATAATTCATAATTTGTCGCATGACTGGCGGCGGGGGAAAAAAACGGAATTCACATTTCTTTTTCTTTTTTTTTTCAAACAAGTGAAAATTCTAGTCATTATGGATGAGCTGCGCCGCCGCAGTCGTACGACAAAGTATAAATCAGGCTTTAGACACAATTTACTTACTACTATTAGTGCTACTACTATTGCTATTCCAAACACCATGAGGTAACTGCTGCATTATACTGTCAATTCCTGAGTGTGTTTTAAACATTTTAACACCCAGGGATTTTTGCGGCGTAGATGATCTCTGCTTTAAGGTACACCTGTAAACCATGCTGTTTTATAAAGATGTTAGATTGACGTTGCGTCGATGATGGTGTTCACAGGTTTGCAACGTGAAAAAAAGCCAAATTGATGTGCCGTCGCGAGTCGACTACAGCCCGCACAACGCATCGCGGATGCGTCGCGTAGTTTCGGCTGTTTTCGGCGCCCGACAACCGTTGCACGATTACGACGGAGCATAAATTAGGCTTGACGCGTTCTGTTCTTTCTCCAGCTTTGGCATACTATGATGTATTATTGTATATTAACGCTTGGCTTTATCTCTCCAGGGCATTCTCTCCCATTTTGTCCTTTGATTTTTTTTTCTGTTCTATTCTATTTTGTTCTTATTTTTATTTTGTCTTTCGGTTCGTTGGTTATTTTGTTTCTGCTCCTGTTTAGCTATTGTAAAGCTTTCAGCTATGATTCCTATACTGTACTGCTAATGCTGAAGTATATGTATTTATCATATTAAGTGCTGCAGGTATCTTGGTTCAATAGTTTTGTTTGTTTGTTGGTTCGTTTTGTTTTCCTTTTTTTTCCAGTTTTTCTTCATGAAAAAAAAAAACGTCTGGGACGCAGATTTTTTTTAAAGTGTATTATCTCTAAGGAAAAAAAAACAAGAAAAAATGAAAAGAATAAAAGTTAGATCAGTGGTTTAGGTAAAACACCTGTTTGTATATTTATCTTAGCTAGGTCTATTTTGATACTTTTTGTCTCTGTACTGCATTTATGCATTTTTAAGGAAAGAAAAAAAAAACTACGGAAAACAAAAACAAAAAAAAAAGTTACTTCATTACGTATTGATACCTCAGAAGGAACTTTTTTTTCTCAAAGACAGGACCAAAACCTCTGAAAAGAAAAAAACAGAGAAAGAGGAAGAAGAAGAAGAAGAAAAAAAAACTGTTAAGAAAAATATGTAGCCCCCCTCTCTCTTGCTTTAACGAAGAAGATGAAAAAAGAGAAAAACTAAAAATGGGAGCTACGTATAAAGAAAGGTGTTTCTATTGGCTCTTGCAGGTGCCAATCCAATATGTGTCCCCGGCTCCTCGTTCACCCCTGCCCTCTCACCCCTTACCCCCCCCCCCCCCCACCCGCCTTGTCATTTTTCCGTGCTGAACCCGCAGACCCGCAGAGCTGTCAATCATCTGGCAAGGCACCGTGGGGGGTGTCACCGAGTCCTATACACCTATAGCTTCAGGGTGGCCAGTCACACGCCTCGTCATTCCCTCAGTCCCCTCCCCCCACCGCCCCCCCCCCCCCCCCCCCACCCCACCGCACAGATTTAAAAAAAGATCAAAGACTTGACACTGTTACATTTTTGATACCCCTCCTCGATTCCTCACACACTCTCTCAATACCAAAATTGTGGAATGACTTTTTCTTTTTCTTTTTCTCTCAGAGATGCAGCTTGTCCCCCCTCCCTCCCCCCTCCTCCCTCTGACTACCAAAGGCATTGTTGAAGCGGCCGTTCGTTGCTTTATGCCAAACGCCTGAAAACTATAACCAAACTGATAACCAAACCAATGCCACAACCTTAACCAAACAAGATTATATATATCTATATATATATATATACAAAAAAAAAGAAACAAGCTACTTCCAAAACTTGATCATTCTTTTTCCTCTCGATCCACTCGATCACCTTTTACCTCTCTCTAACTGACAGCTGTCCATCTCTCACTCACTTATTAAACATATTAAACATCAACCACTTCATCCCCAGTGGCTCATGACAAAAAACAAAAAACAAAAAAACAAACAAACAAACAAAAAAAAAAGGACACGTGGGACCCCAAAAAAACGCCGGCGTGTGATTGGACAGTTCTGAGGTGTTATTGTGACCGGGGTTTTTTTTTTTTTTAAAGGGACTCTCAATGTGGAGCGTCGTCGTTTGCCCGATATGGTATTATCAAGTTTATATAAAGATGGCCAGAAGCCTAAATGGAACTTACCACTTCTTCAGCTGTCCTCTGGTATAACCTTAGGAATAATGTGTGTACATTTTCAGCAGTGACTCTCTCTGTATGTTTCTTATAGTTTCAGTTTTTACCTGTTTACCTCTTTTTATTCTTATTTTTAATTTTGTTCTGTTTCTTTTTTTTTTCTTTTTTTTTGGAAAAAGTGTGACCCGGGTTCTTTTTCTTTTCTTTTTTGAGGGGGAGGGGGGGTAGGGGCAGGGACTGGGTGGAGTTTTAAGCCCTGTTTTCAGCGCTCTGTGGTCGTACTGCCGTGTCACCTTGTGGTTAAAATGGCCGACTCATGCTTTGATTCGTGATCTGCCACACGATGAGCGTCGCGAGCTGGAGAAAAAAAAAAGCAGATCTACAAACTTTGTTAGATCTTTGCTATTTCCAGCGCGTGGCGCTCATCGTATGGCGATCAGGTTAGACTGAAAAAAACAAAAGAATGTTTTATTATGAGCGGGTGACGTGGCCGTCCGGCCGGCCAGGCATAAAGCATTAAGCGGGCTTTTAAAGACAAACAGAAGACCCCCCTGCCCGCCCGCTGCCCGTTTTGCCCTGGGTGGCCATGTAATGCCAGTCACTGCCCTTTTTCTTCATGCTGTATAAAAAACACACACATATATCTGTGTATTTGTAACCTGAATCTCCTTGTGTCTGTCCATGCAGACAATAAAAAACTGTACAGTAGATCTAGTTGCATGTAATCTGTACTAATTATTGACAATGGCATTATAAAATGCAATAAAATACTTATTACACTGTCGACATGGTCTCTGTCCCTGGTGTGTCCAATGCCACTCACACACACACGCACACACACCAGTGTTGATTTAGTTTTATTCATATTTTAGTCATCTGAAATGTTTTAGTTTTTGTCTAGTTTTAGTCGATTAAATATCCTAAGATTATAGTCGACTAAAATGTATTTTGGCGGTGCCTTGATGGCGTCGTAATGGCAGATTTTGTGAGCGTTTTGTGAGCTTGTAGATCTGCTTTTTTCAGAGCGCAACGCCGGAGCGCAACCACACATAAAATGACTTCTTCTCCACTCGTCCCTATTTCGTTTTCATCAGTGAAAAAAGGTAGTCGACGAACATTTTCCGTCATAGTTTTAGTTGACGAAATCAACACTGACACACACATAAGCGCGCACACGCATGCACGCATGCACGCACGCGAGCACACACACACACACACACACACGCACGCACGCTCTGATATCATCGCTGTCGGGCATAAACAAACTATCTCAGTATTTCAACGTTTTTTCTTCTTTAATAAATCAGTGCTATTGAACACCCTTTACGTCTGTGTGTGGGTTTTACAAATATTGAACCAATGAAAAGTATTAAAAAGCTCTTCTGACTAAACCTCCTAACTCCTCAAACTGTCAGTCAAACCTCCTAACTCCCTGAGGTCTGACTTGGTCATTCTAATCAATGATGAACAAAACAACTATCTCCACATTAATGTTCAAGAACTCCACTTGAGCTGTATTTGGGTAAAGTGATGATAATATAATGTGTTTAATATAATAATAATATAATATAATGTATGTGGGTAAAGTGATGATGATATAATTTATTTAATATAATAATAATATCATATAATGTATTTGGGTAAAGTGATGATAATATAATGTATTTAATATAATAATAATATAATATAATGTATGTGGGTAAAGTGATGATAATATAATGTATTTAATATAATAATAATATAATATAATGTATCTGGGTAAAGTGATGATAATATAAGGACACATTCAAGTATCTGACCATGTATAAAGTCATCATACCAACTTTGACGAGACAGTGTTGTGTTTTTCAATTTCCTGAAAAGTTAGTATTTTGGACATAGTTGGTTTCTGCCCGACAGCAGAGATATGATACTGACCATGATACTCCGACATGGGGCGGCAGTGGCTCAAGAGGTAGAGCGGCGGCTTGTTCGAACCCGGGCTCCCCTCAGAGTTGGTGTGGAGGTGTCCTTGAGCAAGAGACTGAACCCGAATTTGCTCCCGATGCTCCCGTCCTCCACGACCTATACGCTGGCTCCCCCCTACCTCTACGATCTTCTCGAACCTTATGTCCTCTCCCGTTCCCTCAGGTCCAGTGAAGCCGACCTCCGGGAGGTCCCCAAGGCCAAGTACCGTACCTGGGGGTACAGGGCTTTCTCTGTTGCTGCCTCCCCCCCCCCTCTCTGGAATGCACTCCTCAACCGTCTCAAATTGGACATGGGGCTTGATATTGGACAGGGCACACTGGCCCAAAAAAGGTTGAGGAACGCTGATCTAGAGTTTACAAGAAATGCACTCTTGTAGAAATAATTCATTTTGTATGGAAAATAGCGCAAACCACAACTAATCAAAGTCTTGGTTGTCTAGGACAGTGGTTTTCAACCTTTTTCGCATCAAGGACCCCCAAATTGACACATATTAGCCCTCGGACCCCCCATTTGAAAAGATATGTCAGGGACTCAACCATTTTATTTTCTTAGGGGTCCCAATCTACTGTATCATCATCATTAGTGTTCATTTAACTCTGAGAGTGTACAAATGGAACCAAATGGACCCTAACGGGTCCATTTGGTTCCATTTGTACACGCTCAGAGTTACAGACATAAGGGTCAATTTGGTTTCTAACTATTAATTTGGCTGGGGACCCCCTGGAACCCCCTCAAGGACCACTGGTGGTCCCTGGACCACTGGTTGAAAACCACTGGTCTAGGACCAAGCCGGTAGATTAATGGATTATTCTAGTATGAGAGGACATGGCAAAGAGTTATTTACAGGTTAACACATTATAGAATATGATGGGAGAATAATTTGGCAAACAGGACATATAGATACAGCATACAATACAATATCTACATAGTGCAAGTAAAAATAGTGTTGTCATGATACTGAATTTCCTAACTTTGTTAAAGGCCTTTAAAAGAAGTTATTAAAGTAATTATCAAATTGACTAATCTATACATGAAGTTAATAAAGAGACAAGAGAGAGCATGATATCGATAGTATCAATACTGTAGGAAATGGGTGTTGAAATTGATTCAAATATTCAGTATCGAACAAATCGAAAGAATTTATTAAAAAATCGGTATGTTGTGGGGAACTGATTCAAGCCAAGACGCAAAAGTCAGGGTACAAACCCAATTAAGGGTGTTTATTTAGAACACAGCCAGGCTCAGTGAGCATTGTTTATATTTGGTAAATCATATTAAATGTTTCAACATAAATCCTTCCCGAGTCCGGGGCTTTTATACATCATAACATCTGTTGTCATTCATCATAACATCCGTTGTCATTCCTCTCCGTAGGTTGCCTATGAAAATGACAGAAACAGTCCTTTTAGTTTTACATTTCACGAACATTCAGGATTGTGAGGGAAAAGTGGATAGTATCGCTTACCGCCTGTAGCACCCGTCTGTTCACCAGGAGAGCCAGTGTGAGACTGAGACAGAGTGGCTATTTTGGAGGTTTGGTGCCACACCTAGCCGGTCCACACAGGTGCGCTCAGTTGGGGCTGATTCATGAGGGCGATTGGTAGGTAACGCCCCTCTATGACGCAGCCCAGGCTGTTGCGGTGTCTGTGGAGCCTCTCTCTGTCTCTGTCCCACTCTCTCTCCGAGGTGAGGTGCTTACCTAACAGGCGATCTCCCAGCGATACTCCACATATCCCCCCCTTAAGCCCACCGCTTGGTCCGGGGGCTTCCATCTCTTCCACCTCATACATGCGGGACAGGGCGTCTGCGTGTGGGATGTCCTTCCCGGGCCGGTGCTCTACTCTGAAGTGGTAGTCCTGTAGCTCTAGGAACCAGCGCGTCACTCTGGCGTTCCGGTCCTTGTTGGTGGCCATCCACTTCAGAGGTGTATGATCTGTGATGAGGGTAAAGGTACGGCCCCACAGGTAATAGCGGAGGTGGTGTATGGCCCACTTCACCGCTAGACATTCTTTTTCTACAGTCGCATAGTTTTTCTCATGATCTAACAATTTTCTGCTTACGTAGGTGATTGGGTGTTCCTCACCCTCAAATACCTGAGCGAGGACGGCCCCCAGCCCGGTGCCCGACGCGTCCGTGTGGAGGACGAAGGGCAGGCTGAAATCGGGGGCTTTTAATACTGGCTCTTCGCAGAGCGCGCACTTCAACCTCTGGAACGCGGCCTCCGCCTCGGCCGTCCAGAGGACGTGGTTAGACCGCTTCTGGCACGTCAGATCATATAGGGGCGCTGCAATAGTAGAATATTTTTTTACAAATTTCTGATAATATGCCATGAGTCCTAGAAAAGACTTTACTTGCTTCTTGGTAACGGGGCGAGGCCACTCTCGGATCCGCTCCACCTTGCGCGTCTGGGGCCTCACACATCCTCGTCCAATTGTGTAGCCGAGATAGTCGGTCTGACGGTCTCCGTCAGGCCGATACGACATTTCTTTGCGTTCGCCGTCAGCCCGGCCCGTCTGAGCGCGTCCAGGATGGCGTGGAGGTGCTGTAGGTGGAGACTCCAGCTGGGGCTGTGGATCACTATGTCGTCGAGATAGGCTGCTGCGTAGTCACGGTGGGGCCGAAGCACCCGATCCATCAGCCGCTGGAAGGTGGCGGGCGCGCCATGCACTCCGAACGGCAGCACCGTGTATTGGAATAGCCCGTCCGGCGTAGAGAAGGCCGTCTTCGCCTTGGCTCGGTCCGTCAGCGGCACCTGCCAGTAGCCTTTGGTCAAGTCCAGGGTGCTGACGAACCGAGCCGGGCCCAGGCGCTCGATGAGCTCGTCTACTCGCGGCATCGGGTACGCGTCGAAGGCGGAGATGTCGTTGAGTTTCCGGAAGTTCCGAACGGTCTGGTTTGGGCACGATCACTATCGGGCTGGACCAGGGGCTGTAGGACTCCTCTATGACTCCCAACTCCAACATCTTGGCGACCTCCTCTTTATGGCGACGCGTCTGGCTTCGGAGATTCTGTACGGCCGCTGGCGCACTACTTTGCCAGGGTCCGTGCGTATGTCGTGACGTGTGAGCGTGGTTCGCCCGGGGAGCTCGGAGAAGATGTCTCGGTTCCGTCCCAACAGGTCATTGATTTCTTGCGTCTGGGCGGGGGCCAGGTCGTCTCCGATGGGCACCGGGGGCAACGTCTGCGGGGGGCTAGTGGCCATCAGCGCCGGCAGCGGTAGTGGAGGGGCTGAGTTCCATTTCTTCAGTATATTCACGTGGTATATTTGGTGGCCTTTCCGCCTGCCGGGCTGGCTCACACGATAGTCCACGGGGCCCATCTTCTCCACGACTTCGTATGGTCCCTGCCACTTCGCCAAGAATTTGCACTCGCTGCTGGGCACCAGTACCAGGACCTTCTCCCCCACCTGGAACTCGCGGAGCGTGGCGCCGCGGTTGTAGGTGCGGGCCTGGTCTCGTTACGCTTTCTCCATATGTTCTCGTACCAGGGGCCATATCGTCTTCGCCCGGGGCCTGGAGGCGCTCGACATGCTCCACGACGCTGCGGTGGGGGGAAGGCTGGCACTCCCAGGCTTCCTTGGCAATGTCCAGCAGCCCACGGGGTCTCCGGCCATACACCAATTCAAATGGCGAGAACCCCGTGGACGCTTGCGGCACTTCCCTGATGGCAAAGAGTACATATGGAATCAACTGGTCCCAGTCTTTTCCGTCCACATCAGTTAGCTTTTTCAACATTTTTTTTAAAGTCTGATTAAACCTCTCGACTAATCCATCTGTCTGGGGGTGATAGACTGAGGTCCGGATGCATTTCACTTTCAACCACTTGTACAATTGTGACATCACTCGTGACATGAAACATGTGCCTTGATCGGTCAGTACTTCCTCTGCTATTCCCACCCGACTAAACAGCATGAGTGGGCCACCGCCTTGGCCGAGGCCGCCCGCAGTGGAATGGCCTCGGGATATCTAGTTGCATAGTCCAGGATAACCAAAATGTAACGGTGGCCCCGGCTGGATTTTGGCAGAGGGCCCACAATGTCCATGGCCAGACGTGAGAACGGTACATTAATTATCGGCAGTGGTACCAGTGGATTATGAAAAGTCGGCCATGGGGCGGTTTTCTGACACTCAGGGCAGCCCTTGCAAAAGTCTTCTACTGCTCGTTTGACACCGGGCCAGTAGAAGCGGGCCAAAATGCGCTCATATGTCTTCTGCACTCCAAGGTGTGCGCCTAACTGGTGCGTGTGGCCTAAGTACAACACCCGTGAAACATATGACTTCGGTACCAGCAATTGTTCAATCAGGTCCCCCCCTTGTCTAACACCCCTCGATACAATAGGTCTTTTTTTACT
>NC_137612.1:13167764-13182436 GCF_963280865.1 Gymnoscopelus braueri | reverse complement strand
CTTATTGACTTTACACCAGTCTGTGTTGCGGAGACCCGCTGTGATGGCTTTGCAAGCTCTCTCTCTCTCTCGCTCGCTCGCTCGCTCTCTCTTTCTTTCTCTCTCTCTTAACAGCGTGTGTGTGTTTCTGGGACTATAGTAGGAATACCACGATAACGCAATGGTGATTATGAACCACGTACCCAAACCCGTTAAAGGCTGCTTTTCCCAAGCTGAAATCTGCACTTAAACTGCAAGGCTGCAACCAGGAAAGTTACATGACTCACTCACCCAGGTGGTGTCAATAATAGGCTACTAATCACCGTAATCGTAACAAAATTCAGAATCACAGCGCTGCCTGTTTCGGATTCCGCACGTTAAAGTATATTAATTCATTTGTTCGTCTATTTATTAACTGCGTCTGCTACTGCAGTCCCTGCGGTACATGAAAAGTCCTGTTACAGTCAAGGATCGCCTTCAACCTGGTGTTTGCACTTTCTCCATTTACGGTCCGTACATCTCTATAAACGTTCAGATTTCAAATATAAAGTGCTTACCCCATGGCCACGGATGTTACAATTATGCACGGGACTCTCAAAAGTAACCGTATATTCTGTATTGTTCAATGAAAAGCATTTTAATCCGATCAGTGGCCATTTTTTCATAATGTATTGGAGTGCAATACACCTACCAACCGATAGGGTCACTCAGTTGAAAGCACATGGAGAAAATGGCCACCGATCACATTAAAATGCTTTTTATTGAACAATACGGATGATACAGGTACTTTTGAGAGCCCGTATATACATGTAACCTCCGTTGCCATGGGATAAGCACTTTATATTTGAAATGTGAACGTTTATGTAGATGTACGGGCCATAAATGGAGAAAGTGCAAACACCAGGTTGAAGTTCATCCATGACGGTCGTGACAGTCGACCGTCGTGTATCCATGGCTATTACTCCCTCTAACATTTCCCATGTTTTTAGTTTATTGAAATAATGTCATGCATATTTGTCCAGTGCATAGCCTACTGCAGGCCTTGTTGACTAGATTTAGAAGAGATTTTTAAGCTCTTGCTCCTGAAATGATCGATTATTTTTAAGGGGAAACGCCATCATTTAACATGCAAGTCAATGGGTGAGAAGCAGAGATTGCCAGGCGCAAATGGTAGCGTAGGTAATTAATGTATTTGTGCAAGATGACCCTGCTACTGTATATAAAATGTGTATATTACTCGTTCATCATGGTTCATGTTCAAATAGCTCAATCCAAAATATAATGCTGTAGGCCTAAGTGTTAGGCTGTATTTACGCACCTGCTTAATTGTAATTAATGCTTAAACATAATTATGACCGGTATTTTTTATCAGATGTCTGATAAATTTGATTCATTCCGGACATTGGGACCAGCAGGTTACAATCCTAAGTAAGTAACTAGTAAAGTAACTGAGTTACTTTTAAATGAAGTAACTAGTAACGGTAACTAGTTACAACGGTGTCTAACCGAGTTATACTTCTCCAGTACAACGGTGTCTAACCGAGAGTTATACTTCTACAGTACAACGGTGTCTAACCGAGAGTTATACTTCTCCAGTACAACGGTGTCTAACCGAGAGTTATACTTCTCCAGTACAACGGTGTCTAACCGAGAGTCCATGCAGATCACAGTTGACAAATATTATATATTATCGGAGCTATTATTAATGTTATCGGTTTTATCGGGATGACGTAATATTCCTGATATCGAACCGATAATTATCGGGCCGATACTTATCGTGCACTAATAATTTTATCGCGAATTATTTTTATATTTTTCTCTGTTGTTGGTGACAACTCTAGTGCGTCCCATGGACGCCACGACGGTGTCATGAATGCGTCCTTTCACAATATTGTGTGTCAGCGACGCACGACGCAGGCCTATGAGCATCTCTGCTCAGTGCGGCTGCAGAGTTCATGTGCAACATCTTGCATGCGTGGCTGTGGCTTTACAGTTTTCCTTCGCCGTGTCTGTAGGTCACCCCCAGGAACCCCCAAGGGTCTCCAGGGACCCCTAAGGGGGGGGGGGGGTTCCGTGGACCTCCTTTTTTTTTTCTTTTTTTTTTCCATCCCATGATTTTGTACCCCCAAACGCTATTTTCTTTTTTGGGGGGGGGGGCTGTGCCATCCACCATGACATCTATGTCATTCTTTCTTGTTTTACTAGAAAGAATGGGGGATTTAGTGCACTTACCCCTTCACATTTCTTTCCATTGATGGCGGCTACATTCTTGCGCGCCATGTCCAGATTCGGATCGCTCCATTGCGCCGTGGCGAACTCCCCAACCCGGGGTGGTTCGAGTGCTTCGGCGTCAGGGAACTCGGCGAACGGGTCCGCGGCTTCAGTGGGGTTCTCGGCCCCACGGTCCGACGTGGCCGGGTTTTCCTCCGCCTCGCGTCTCTGGTCTCTCTCTCCACTCTCGTCTTTCTCGTCTCTCTCGTCTCTCTCACTCCTTTCGTCTCCCCCGGGGGAACTGTCACTCACGCCACCCGGCGTGGTGGCGGCGGCGGCGGGGGGTCCCGCGTAGTAGGCCGGGGTCCCAGTAACGAGCGAACAGGACGCAGTCCGCGCCTATCAGGAGCGGCATGGGCAGGTTCGGTACCACGGCGGCTGGCACCACGGCGTCTCCCCTCGGTGTCTGGATGTGGATTTTCGTCACGGGATAGTGGCGCACATCGCCGTGAACGCAGGTCAC
This sequence comes from Gymnoscopelus braueri, assembly GCF_963280865.1. Classification (NCBI taxonomy): domain Eukaryota; kingdom Metazoa; phylum Chordata; class Actinopteri; order Myctophiformes; family Myctophidae; genus Gymnoscopelus; species Gymnoscopelus braueri. The sequence continues at coordinate 13,179,723 of NC_137612.1, read as the reverse complement.
AGGGACGGTAGTGGTGCTGAGCTTCCCCGCCAGGTCGGCCCGCACGAGCGTCACGGCCGGAGTCGAGCAAGGCGTGGGTGTCGGTGCGGCCAATCTTCACCGGCAGGCGCGTCTGGCGTCGCTGGCTGGTTCCGGTGTGGAGGCAGGGCCGGGCGCCGTCCGAGCTGGCCGCGGTCCCCATGGAGACGTCTCTCTCTCTCTCTGGGCACGTCCAGGATATGTGGTCCGCCTGGCCACAGACGTAGCAGCGCCGTTGGTGTGGGCCCCGAGTGGGCCCTTCGGCGACGGCGGCTTCGGTCCGGGCGGTGGACGGGTTCGGTGGCGTCGACCTCCTTCGGTCGCGGCCGGGCTTCTCTTCACCGGGGGTTTTGGCTGCTTCGGTACGGGTGGTCCTCATCATGTCCACGCTCACTTGGTGGTTCTCTAATAAGGCCACGAGCGCCTCCAGTGAGTTCCGGCTCACTTAACAGGCGTATCTCCGGGCGTCAGGCGGCAAGGAACGGATACATTGGTCAATCACCAGTCGGTCGATCACGGGGGGCTCTCCTCCGGTCGTTAGCCAGCTGTGCGCGGCGCGCAGGAGCGCCGCCACCTGGGGACGTGGGGGTTGGGCCGAGTTGTAGGCCCAGCTGTGATAGCGCTGCGCACGGGCCGGGAGGCTGTAGCCCTGGGTGGCCAAGATGGCTTCCTTCAGTTTTCGGTAGTCCCGGGCATCGGCGAGGGACAGGTCACGACAGACACGCTGGGCCTCGCCGGTGAGGAACGGTGCCAAGAGTGAGGCCCAGTCTGCTACTAGCCACTTCTCTCGGGCCGCGGTGCGCTCGAACACCTCCAGGTACGCCTCGATGTCATCTTCTGGGGACAATTTGGTGAGCACCTCCCGTGGTGCGCGAGTGCTGGCTACATCTCGGCTGATTCTATCAATTAACTTTTGTACCGCTGTCTGCAAGTCAGTTTGGCTTCTTAGCAGGGCCGTTAAGGCGTTGGCCTGTTCCATCGTTGTGCGTATTGGCGTGGATCAGTTTTACCCGTATTCTCCACCATATGTGAGGAACTGATTCAAGCCAAGACGCAAAAGTCAGGGTACAAACCCAATTAAGGGTGTTTATTTAGAACACAGCCAGGCTCAGTGAGCATTGTTTATATTTGGTAAATCATATTAAATGTTTCAACATAAATCCTTCCCGAGTCCGGAGCTTTTATACATCATAACATCTGTTGTCATTCATCATAACATCCGTTGTCATTCCGTAGGTTGCCTATGAAAATGACAGAAACAGTCCTTTTAGTTTTACATTTCACGAACATTCAGGATTGTGAGGGAACAGTAGATAGTATCGCTTACCGCCTGTAGCACCCGTCTGTTCACCAGGAGAGCCAGTGTGAGACTGAGACAGAGTGGCTATTTTGGAGGTTTGGTGCCACACCTAGCCGGTCCACACAGGTGCGCTCAGTTGGGGCTGATTCATGAGGGCGATTGGTAGGTAACGCCCCTCTATGACGCAGCCCAGGCTGTTGCGGTGTCTGTGGAGCCTCTCTCTGTCTCTGTCCCACTCTCTCTCCGAGGTGAGGTGCTTACCTAACAGGCGATCTCCCAGCGATACTCCACAATGTACTGAAAATTTATATTTTTTGACAACACTAGTATGTGTTGTCAAAGTACTGAAAGTGCACATTTGAAAGGACCAACAATGACCAAAGTGCTGTGTGACACTGCCCACATAACATACATGTTTGAAAGAGTGTATTTCCTGTCCATGTATGAGTATTGAAAGAAACATAACATACTTGGTGATAACAAAGTGAATATATTGGTAAAAAAAAAGATGGTTAAATATGTAACACCTAAATGTAGTGTATAGAAAAAATATTTTGTTTTGTTTTGTTGAATATATCCATTCATTTTTTTTTTTTTACTAAATTTTTATCCCACGATTTTGTAACCCTATTTTTTACACCCAGTGCCAATTGTCTATGTAATCCTGGGCACTACCTTCCCTCTGCCAACCTAGGGAGGCCAGGGCCGAGCTCATGCCTCCTTCAATGCATGAGAGCCAACTGACCTTCTTGTCACCTGACAGGGGAGAGTTTCCCTGGTTGGACGTAGCGCGTGGAAGGAACACGTTATTCCAACCAGTTCCCTTCCCCTCCATCAGGCACCCCGGCTGGCCAGGGGGAGGCAGTATAGTGACCAGGATTACTGCATGTTTTTGTGAGGGTACCTACCCTAGGAGACACGGGGAGAACATGCAAACTCCACACAGAAAGGCCCTTTCGCCAACCCCACCTAGGGTATGGGCACTGATGATGCGGAGGAGAGAACACACCCCCAGCGCCCATTCATTTTCTGTTGCCAGGGTTCATTTCATAGGGGGCGCTGTGGGGGAAAAACAGCATCATTATGTAGTAACAGTTCCAGGAAGTGATAATGGCTAGAAAAGTTCCAGGAAGTGAGGTACCAGGAACATCTATAAAAGTACCAGGAAGTGGGGCGGCCAGGGGTTCATTTTGACCTGAAAGAGTGTTTGTTGTGGTGGTTTGACAGAGAGACTGTTTAAAGCCTACACTGTAATCCAAATAAATTCAAACCATTCAATAGTGTGTTTGATCAACTTTAATACCTAAATAAGGGAAGCTTGGTCGAATTTAAGAAGACATTCTGATGGTGGATATTATGAACTGAAACAGAACAGAGGAAGAAGATTCCTGTGTGGGCCTCCTGACAGAGAGGTGAGAGGAATTCTCTTTTTATGCAATGCATTGCTATGTTCTTTTAGGGCTTTGAGTATTATCATGATGTTTGGACTGACCAGAAGATCTTTACTTTCTGTTGGATATTACTGGATTACTTGGATTTTCAATGGAGTCATGAACGTTGCTTTCATGAACTGAAGAAGGGACAGAAGATCAGGGTTTGATGTAGCCCTAGAATGTCTGTGATCTTACATACATTTCAAGTATTCCAAATACACAGTCATAGATCGCTCTCGGAGCCCCACTGTGTAGTGGCGATCTGCGCGGCCATAAAAGTGCTCTAAACTCCGTCTGTACTCACCCAATAATTAATTCCTAAGAGTTGGAGTCATATTTTGTCCTCTAGTTTCATATCCATTTGAAAGTTCTGCCAGAAAACGTGTGTTTAGTCAAATATCTCCACTTTTTCACGAGTTGCACACGGACGTCTTTCTGTAGGGAGCTAGGGGGGGCGACTTGAGTGATGGACCGTTTGGGTACATTCGGTCCGTCACTCAAGTCGCCCCCCCTAGCTCCCTACAGAAAGTCGTCCGTGTGCAATTTGGAATACTTGAAATGTATGTAAGATCACAGACATTCTAGGGCTAGGTTTGATGTTCTGATTCAATGCACTGATTGCTTAGTTGAATTGAATCATGAATTTGTTAGATCAATTCTGGGGGCATAACGAATATTGCAATTTAATTTCAAAAGCAGTATTTCAGTGTTTTCCTTTTGGTCTGCAATATAGGATTTCATTACAGTATAAAGAATTACTGACGCAGGTACAGGACCTTTATTTGTTTGACATAACTCAGACATACACTTTCTTCTGATTTCTTTCTGATTGTTATATAGCTGTACAAGATTTGTGTTAAAAAAAGAAACAATGCATCAATATATACACATGCGCCCTGCACCTGTACACTAACACATATTATACAAAGTTGAAATCAATTAAATAGGCTAAAATGTGATTAAAAGCCAGGGAGAATGAGTGGGGTTTAAATAGGGATAAAAATAAATAAATAAAAACTCTTTGAACTATGAATGAATAAGACAACAAATGCATTCACTCTAATAATGACACAATTTTTCCTGCATCATTGTAATGGACTTGAATGCAGTGCAAATTAAAAGCACCCACGAAAGAAGTCACTTTAACCACGCAAAGTTACTATTTCTGCCACTTGGTAAAATAAACACCTTCCTTTTGAGGTTATATGGATGGTTAAAGGTTTGAGGCCATAATACACTGTAAAGGAGTGTACAAAACTACAAATGTAATCTTGGAAGGTCTGGGAGGTCAGACCACTGTTGTGATACAGAGAGTGTCCACCAGGAGGGGTAAACAAACCAGACAACACAAGCAGGCATCTCACAAACAGCAAAACACCTCCAGTCTCCACTCTACTGAACTGCTGTAGTGTCAATGCCAGTGGTGGAAAAAGTACTCACATATTTTTGCTGTATCAATACTGCGATATAGAAAATACTCTGTTACAAGCAAAAGTCCAGAATTCAAAATGTACTTGAGTAAAAGTGCAAAAGTATTGGCATCGTAATGTACTCAAAGTACCAAAAGTAAAAGTACTCATTATGCAGAATGCCCCATTTCAAGTTTTCAAATGTATAAAAATCTTTTGAAAATAGCAGATCTACAAGCTCACAATGCGTCGCATCAAGACACATTGTGAGTTAACAAAGTGAACATTTGTAACTCAAATCTTTGTTTGTGGGGGTCCCTGGAACAACATTGACATGGGGCTCCGCGGCCAAATACATATAATTTTGGGGGTACTTGACATGAAAAAGTTTGAGCACCGTTGATATATAGCAACGTATACGTTTTTTTTTAAACTGTTAGGATTTAGAAGACATTTGTAGAATCCCCAGAAGCAAAGATTTGAGTTACAAATGTTCACTTTAAAAAAGATATATATTATATTATATATATATAAAAAAAACATGATTTTTCAAAAGATAGCAGATCTACAAGCTCATAGCGCAACACTCTGTGCCTTTATACTTTTATGTGAATAGTGGAAATAGCCGTTTTGAGCTTGTAGATCTGCTATTACCACTATTTTTTTAAATGTTTGAAAATGTATGAACATTTTCAACATGGAAAAAATATTGATGATTATGATGATCATGCAAAAGGAAAATTTGCGATTATATCAAATGATTGCGAATGTAATTATTGTGACAGGCCTATAGTTACACTGTGTATTTCAAGTAATTATCATAACAACAACTCTCTGCTTACTCATACTTTCTGTCACAGTAGCGATGCCACAAAGTAGAAATACTCTGTTACTCATAGAAGTCCTGCTGTGAGTGTGAGGGAGAGGAGGGTGTAATGCCACAACTATTCCGTTGTAGGTGCAGTGATGTACTGTGGATTCTTTTCCACTAGTTTTATTTTGTATTTGTTTTATTTTGAACAAATTAAATATATAAATGAGAAAAAGACAAAAGAAATAAGAGAAAAATTGATAAAAAAACAGCACCAAAGTTATTTTAACATCATCCTTAAATTATATTCCATGTTCGAACAAGGAGGGTCCTCCTACCCCTTCTTTATGTATCTCAGATATCTCAAACCGTAAAAAAACAAAACAAAAAAAAACAATCAAGCATACAAGACAGTCGAAATGATGCTCCCGATCTAAACCTATAGGCCATACATGGGCAACTGGCGGCCCGGGGGCCACATGCGGCCCCCACCTTCACTTAATGCGGCCCTTAGGTTAATATCATAATAATAATATTACGGTAATATTATTGATTTCAGCTGTTACAATTCCAAACATGCAAACATGACCTTACTTTAGTCTATATTAGTAGCTTAATGACTAGTATTAAAAATTCAATTGTCTTTTTTATGTCCAATGTATTTGTATTTAAGTTCGTGAAGTTAGTATAAATGCATTAGAAATTAAATACAAATGTTACTTTTCAGGATTCCAATAAAAAAATAGCAAAAAGAAAAACAGGATTCCAATAAAAAAATTGCAGATCTACAAGCTCAAAACGCGTCGCGCTGCGACGCGTTTTGAGCTTGTAGATCAGCTATTTTTGCTACTTTTATGTGACAAAGAATGGTGAAGTACGGCATTAATTTACGAAAAAAAAGTTAGGAGATAAGAGGTGTCTGCCCGACAGTATATGCAATGTGGCCCCCTGCAGTGATTGTGGAAATATAGACCGCCGAAGTCTGACGTCATTTACACATCCTTTGTTTGTCTACCTGGTTCGCAGTTTTCCACCCCCGTTCTGAATCCCATAGACGTATTTAATATCGCGTCAAATAAGAACTGTGTTCCAAAAATAAACAAATGACCACGGCGGGTTGACTCTTATGGATATGAAGCATCAACTGACGGTGAGAAAACGCTAATGTTACTTCCGCCAAATTAGTTACATTTTCGCCAGAAACAGACTGTATCAAATATAAGTGACTGACTATCATAAACTATACAGAACCTCCTCCCTGACAATAACGCCGACACGCGGTGTTTATTTTTGGACCACAATTCTTATATGAGACGATTCTAAGATGACCCAATGTTATTCTCCATAGAGAAATTACTTCCGCAAACCTGGGGATGAACGAGTGACGTCAGGACTTCGGTGCTCTATAGTGGCCCTCTCCATCATCAAAGTTGCATCACCCCTGCTACAGGCTTATCTGTTGTACGTAACTAGCTATTCTTTTTTTGTTTGTTTGTTTTTCACTTAGAGTAGCCAATTATTTTTTAACCCCTTTTTCTACCCAATTTAGTCATTACGCCAATTAATTCCTCCCCACACACACATCTCTGTGTTGTCACTGCTGTTGTATCCTACTGACTCACCTACCAGTGAGGAGCCCCCACCAGGAGGACGTAGAGCCTTTGTTCTACTCCTCCCGCCCAACACTCCCCGCTGACAGGTGCCGCCCCAGCCCGTAGGAGTACGTGCAATGACCGATATCACCCTCCTCCCCGCCTGGCTTCCCTCCCCCGAACACGGGCCAATTGTGTTCGTGTAGACGCTCGACAAAGCCGGATGCACCACGGTGGATTCGAACCCACAACCTCCGTGGTGGTGGGCAGGGACTTTACCACTGCGCCACCCGAGCGCCTGTAACTAGCTATTCTATCCTATATATCTATATTTAGTATGTCCATCTTAAACATTAAGAACGTACGTCACGCGCACATGCACACGCTCGCGTACAGTATACACGCGATCGCCGATTGAAATAACCTCTGTAGGCCTATCTATTAGCCCAAAATAGCCTATATATTGAATATTTTGAATGTATTCTATGAACTTCACTTACTGTAAATATTGAATACATTGAACTTGTTCTTTACTTACATGATGGGGATACTTTAGTGTTGTCATATGCATTTACGTGGCAGATGTCACCTCTGTAATTTTAGTTCATGAATCCATCAGCCACTGTTATCCAAACGTTCTGTTTTGTTTGGACTGCTTCAGAACATCTGACAATATGTCTACACCTACAGTAGGACTGCTTCAGAACAACTGACAATATGTCTACACCTACAGTAGGACTGCTTCAGAACATCTGACAATATGTCTACACCTACAGTAGGACTGCTTCAGAACAACTGACAATATGTCTACACCTACAGTAGGACTGCGTCAGGACATCTGACAATATGTCTACACCTACAGTAGGACTGCTTCAGGACATCTGACAATATGTCTACACCTACAGTAGGACTGCTTCAGAACGTCTGACAGTATGTCTACACCTACAGTAGGACTGCTTCAGAACGTCTGACAGTATGTCTAGTGTCTACACCTACAGGAGGACTGCTTCAGAACATCTGACAGTATGCCTACACCTAAAGTACTTAGCAGGTCACACAATGGACCGTTGATATGCATCCAGCCAGGGTCATTTCTATGTCAATTCACGCTGTTGCATGTAAGCGCACACACACACACACACACACACACACACACACACACACACACACACACACACACACACACACACACACACACACACACACACACACACACACACACACACACACACACACACACACACGTGCATGTACGCATACTGAACACACTATACTGTATAGTTCCTTTAGCACTCGCATGCCTGCAGTCAGACCATCCCCTACGATGCTGGTTGTGACAGAAGGTAAATCCTGCAGCATTGTAAAGGAGGTCAATTAGCCACCGATGGTTGAGAAGTGAGGGATCATTTAGGTAGAGGTTCCAAATAACCTGATCTCCCTCCCAGGCCAGGTTTCTTTCTTTCTCTCCTTCTCTGTTCTTCTCTCCCTCATTCCTCTCTTTTTTCTCCTCCTCACACTCTTCAGTGGAAAGGTTAGCGGTTGAGAGGCTCTTAGAAGACACTCTAGCAGAGTCGCACAAGTGATCTCTTCTCTTTAATTGGCTTTTTTCCTCCACTCCCCTCCCTCACCTCCTCTCCTCTTCTCCTCTTCTCGGAGGGTCAGCGCCGCGTCCACTGCACACACACACACACACACACACACACACACACACACACACACACACACACACACACACACACTGCAGATGTGCACACGGCACAGAGGCATTCAGGCCGAACTGAGGACTTGATGCAGAGGTGTGTGTGTGTGTGTGTGTGTGTGTGTGTGTGTGTGTGTGTGTGTGTGTGTGTGTGTGTGTGTGTGTGTGTGTGTGTGTGTGTGTGTGTGTGTGTGTGTGTGTGTGTGTGTGTGTGTGTGTGTGTGTGTGTGTGTGTGTGTGAGAGAAAGGGAGAGAGAGAGAGAGATCACTAACTTCCTCCTCCCTAACAGTAGGAGAGTAGCTGTGTTGTCTAATTGAGCTGCTATGCGGGCTCTGCTCTACTCTGCAGGCCTCAGTGGCGCCCTGATCCATGAAACAGGTGACACTACAGAACACCCCCCCCCCCCGCCCCCACATACACACACACACTACAGAACCCCCCCGCCCCCTCCCCCCCTCGCTGTCACGCTGACAGCCGTGAACACACAGCACACACCGTCCAAAAGCTACCACGGTTTTTCTGCTGAAAAACTGCATTTAACCTGAATATCGTCGCTGTTGTCGGGCAGAAAACAGCTTGTAGATCTGCTATTTTTTTTTAAATGTGTGCAGATCTTTGAATATATAAAAAAAAAATTACTCAAATCTTTGCTTCTTGGGGGGGTCCCTGGAACAACATATGTTGAGATGGGGGTCCGTGCTCCGTGGCCAATTTTTGTAAAAAAAAATCATTTGTAGAATCCCCATGAAGCAAAGATTTGAGTTACAAATGTTCGCTTTAAAAAAGATTTATTCAAAGATTTGCACAAATGTTCATGATTTTTCAAAAAAGTTGAAGATATACAAGCTCATAGTGCAGCACTCGGTGCCGTGCTATGAGCTTGTATCTATCTATCTGCTATTTTTGAATAGCCAAAGTATAACATAAATGGTTAAAGTGGTTCAAATCTAAAATTACAGTTTTTTCCCCCCGCGAATTAACGCCCTACTTGATCATACTACAGTGTGACACACAAACGCACCAAAAGTAGCAGATCTACAAGCTTGAAACGCGGTGCGAAGCGTTTCGAGCTTGTAGATCTGCTACTTTTGATGCTTTTTTAAGAATTTTGTATTTGAATCCTGAAAAGTAACAGTTTTGGACATATGAGGTTTCCAACTCGACAGAGACAGATATGATGTTTTGTAATTCCAATTGAAACAGGTGACACCGCAAACACACCGAAAGACACAGACACACGGTCGGGGACCGCAAGTGCCGTAGGTTTCTGCCCCAGCCACCCCCCCCCCCCCCCCGCAAAAAAAACAGTGTTTCACCTGAATATGATGTTTTTTGAAATTCCAATCGAATACGACACTGGCATTGAAAAATCCTTCTTTTTATTTCATACCACTGTGGGATTTGTGTAAAGAAAAGGCAGTTTTGTCAGTTTGATGAAAGAGATGCATATATATTCTGCGTTTACTCAAAAGGTAACATGGCCGTTCGCTATTATCGTGCCAGAGAATGAATGAATGTCTGTGGAGGGTAGAGAGGCTGAAACTCCATGCCATAGAAAACACAGAGTTGGAGAGAGAAGAAGTTATTCAATCCTCTCTAACTTCTTCTCATCACATCTGGTGGAGAGAGAGAAAGAAAGAAAGAAAAAAAAAGAAAAACGTAATAATGTTCCCCTGAAGTCAATCGCGCAGCCAGCTAGATATAGATAGGAGAAAGAGAATCACAGTGTGAAATGAGCTACATGCCACGCCTGAGTCCCCCCCCCCCACCTGGGAGCGTGAGCCCCTCCCCTTGGGAGCCCGATGACTCATTGCTATAGAGTGTTTGTTCAGTATTAGGAGTCTCCTTGTCTCTCCACCTCTTTATAAAACAGAAAATGCATTTTCGTTTCAGTTTCAGTTTCATTTCCAATTTTATCCAACCAGGACAGAGAACTCAATCAGGATATAGATTAAACAAGTGAAATTGGAAGAGATGACACTAAGAAATGAGCAGGCAAAATTGGAACTGGAACACTATACAAATTAAGCTTAAAAATTAGTACTTTCTCCTGATTGGCTGAGATTTCGACACCTACCGGAAAATGTATTTTCTGTTTATTAAAGAGCTGGAGAGACAGGGAGACATCTGTTACTGAAAAAACACTCTATAGCAATGATTACTATCAGAATATTGTATTTTAACCTTTTAACAAAATACTTTTTGTTTTAACCAAAAAATATCACTTACCCTACCTTTTAAAGAGATAGTTCACCCTAAAAAATACTTTTTTTTCTATGGACTACTCACCCCATGGAGACTTGAATTCATGGATATTTTTTTTGTTTTTGTCTCATTCCTAAGCCAATAATTTAGGTAGGCAGCGGTTCCGGTAGGAGACACAAAGGAGACTCTTTGCGTCTCCTACCGGAACCGCTGCCGGTCATCAAATTATTGGCTTAGGAATGAGACAAAAACAACAAATATCCATGAATTCTCCATGGGGTGAGTAATCGATAAAAATGTGTTTTGGTAGTCAACTATCCCTTTAAGTAAAATTATGTATCAATACCACAATATATAAATACTCTGTTAACAAGTACAAGTTTTGGATTGAAAATGTACTTGAGTAAAAGTACGCAAAGTTTCCAAATGTATAAAATCCTTTGAAAATAGCAGATTCACAAGCTCACAATGCGTCGCTTTCGCGACGTGTTGTGAGCTTGTAGATCTGCAATTTTCAAATAGCCAAAGTATATAGGGCTGAAGTGGTCACTGTATGTTCTGCAATAATAATGTAGCGGAGTAAAAAGTACGATATTTGCCTATGAGATGTAATGGAGAAGTAAAAGTACAGAAAATCGGAAATACTCCAGTAAAGAATTAAGGACAGTACTTGAGTACATGCATGTACTTAGTTATTTTCCACCACTGAGAACGAGAGGACGGACCCCCCCATTGAGTGTGATTCATCCCGGTGCCTGGGGGGACGCCCCCCCCCCCCCCCCCCCCCCCCATTGAGTGTGATTCATCCCGGTGCCCGGGGGGACTCTGGCTCATCTGGTCTCTCTCTAGCTCTCTATCAGTCGTTCTTCTCTTCCAGCCACCATTAGCCACAGGGCCGTGGATGTGAGAGGACATCATTACCAGCCATCTGCTGAGCCCCAGGAACCCGCCAGCCATATCTCTGCCACGGGGCCACCACATCACACCCTTGTCTAAGAAGAAGACCAGAGCCCATAGTCTAGCCCAGTGTTGCCATGTCTGCTTATTATAAGCGACTATTTTCAAATAGCCAGTGTATATGTAGGTTTAAAGTGCTCACGTGGCCTATTATATAGTCGTTTCTTTTGGGCTTCTTTTCATATTGACCTGGTTGCTTATTTCTCTCGCAAAATCTGGCAACGCTGGCCACAGCCCAGCAGCAGCTGAGAACAGCCTCATTCCCACCTGACACGGACACACAGATTGGAGACGGAGATATTTGGCACGAAGCTCACTCTGTTAGAGCCTCGATAATGGAGCTGCAGGTCCGAACCTCCATTCATCAAGTTTAGAAGATCAGAGGGAGCGGTTCACTCACAGTGTTGAGACAAAATGTGTTGAACCCTAGCGTATATTCTAGCCACTATCTAGCGTATATTCTGTGGTGAACATTCAGGGAGAATAGCAGCTATTTTCGGGCGAAGAGAGTTTGGTGTTGAAAGGGGAATCGAG
>NC_137612.1:13122764-13162764 GCF_963280865.1 Gymnoscopelus braueri | reverse complement strand
TGACTTCAATTCATATATATTCATCATATATTTTTGGGGTTTTTGTCTCATTCCTAAGCCAATAATTTGATGACCAGCGGACCGGTAGGCAGCGGTTCGGGTAGGAGACACAAAGGAGACTCTTTGTGTCTCCTACCGGAACCGCTGCCGCCTATCAAACTATTGGCTTAGGAATGAGACAAAAACAAAAAAATATCCATGAATTCAAGTCATTTTGGGGGTGAATTATCCCTTTAAAGTCCATGTCAAAAAGTTTTTGTTTCAGCTATTCAAAACGTAGCTGTATCTGCGAGCTCATGCAGCATGTGACATTGTAGATCAGCTATTTTCCCAAAACATTTAGACATAGTTTGTGATTAATAATTTGGTTAAACATTTGCCTCGTCTTGTATGAAATACAAAATTGTATTTAAAGGTATGGTAAGTTATATATATATATATATATATATATATATAGTTAAAAACCACCCCCATGCTACCACCTGTTGTTTTTGGATCTGCTGTTATGTACGGGGGATTCTGAGTCCCTATGGTTGGGAAATGCGCTTTATCACAGTACCTAAAAGCAGATCCAATTAATCGCCAAACCATAATAAATATATTGCTCATTTTATATTCAATAAATATATCTTATCCTTCATGATTTTTTTTTTTCTATTTATGAGTTGTCCTGACAGAACTATATTCTGATAGTAATCATTGCTACAGAGCGTTTGTTTGGTCACAGGGGTCTCTCCAGCTCTTTAATAAACAGAATATACTGTAGTACATTTTGCATTTTTGCATTTTCTGTTTTATAAAGAGCTGGAAAGACATGGGAGACTCCTTATATGGACAGGACACTCTTTACTAACGAGCACTATCAGAACATAGACCCATTTTGCAATTATTTGAATAATTGCAAATCACTTACCCTACCTTTAAGTACAGTAGCCTACTTGGGTAAACGTACCACCAATGTGCCAACCTAAGGATTGGCAATCTCGTCAATCCCGATATAGGCTGTTTAGAACAGTGTTTGGTTCACAAACGTTTTAGCTCAAGACCCAAAAGAGATATTAGAAGTTTGCCCAGGACCCAAACTAGTAAATAGCAGATCAAGCTCACAACACGCGTCGCTTCGCACCGTGTTGCAAGCTTGTGGAGCTGCTTTTTTATTTATTTATGAAATACTCTTGTAAAATGTTGGAATTGTTCTTAAAAATCCAGTGCAATAAAATTTTCGGTCATTTTGTTTTGAAGTTTCAGTCTGAAACGGCCTCGCAACCAATCAGAAGGTTCCATCCCTTCAGGCTATGGCACGGTAGAACCTCACTCACATGGTGCATCATAGATATATATAAAGGCTAGATGACTCACCCGCGCTGCTGGCTAATGGAGTACGACGTTGCCACATGGCGGCCATCTTGAAACAGTCATTCATAACATTATGTCTATGGTGCATATACTTTAAAATAACCATAGCGTGCTCAATTTTCATCCGATTTTCAAACGGTTTGGTGTGTTGTAAACACCAAAGATGTAATAAAATTATAAAATTATAAAAAAAAAAAAAACGTGATTATAATTATAAGTATGCAGTATAATAACTACATCTTTGGTGTTTACAACACACCAAACCGTTTGAAAATCGGATGAAAATTGAGCACGCTATGGTTATTTCAAAGTATATGCACCATAGACATAATGTTATGAATGACTGTTTCAAGATGGCCGCGGTTGAGCTACGCTTGCGCCGTCCCCTTGAGCCATCTAGCCTTTATATATATCTATGTGGTGCATGGTGTTATTGTTTGTAAGGGAGAGAGAGACGGCCACTAGCTGTGCAGAATGTTTGTTACCAAGTTGCTTATTTCTAACCTATAATGTTTTCAGATACATATTTTAGCACGCTGATTAAGTTTATAATGAGTAATACACCGTCTGGACGTCATCTTGAATGAGTTTCAAAACGGAGATTCATTTATATTCATGAAAGACAAGTTGATCTATGTGATCACGCAGCATGTTTTTGTTTACAGGAAGTAATTAAGATTGGCTTTTTAGGGACTTTTGATTTACAAATACACACAAATGGGTTTTGTTTAAAAAAGAATTGGGCATCTATTGTTAGGTATGCCCATATGATGACCACAGATATGCTCTAAAATTGTGAAAAACATATTTTTCACTTCACTAGATCTTTAGTTGATGAGAAGTTGTGATTCTTTTTGGTTACTTAAATCTTTTTGAATTAATGTTTATTGTTTTTTTAAAGGTAGGAAACGCAACCCGTAAAAATTGGTCTGCCACCCAAACATGGTTTAGACCTCTGAGATGGTGTGTGTGTGTGTGTGTGTGTGTGTGTGTGTGTGTGTGTGTGTGTGTGTGTGTGTGTGTGTGTGTGTGTGTGTGTGTGTGTGTCTGTGTGTGTGTGTGTGTGTGTGTGTGTGTGTGTGTGTGTGTGTGTGTGTGTGTGCGTGCGCGCGCGCGCGCGTGTGCGTGCGTGCGCGTGCATATGTGTGTGTGCTTGTGCATACGTGTGTTGTTTGTGTGTATGTGTTTGTGCATGCGTGCGTTGTATGCTTGTGCGGTGTGTGTGTGTGTGTGTGTGTTGGTCAGGACAAGGCGCTGGTCTGTGCACCCTGTTTGCTTAAGGTGGCATGGTGAGTCAGAGAGGGCTCACCATGCCACAGACTCCTGTTTCTGAGGGTGCTGCCAACTGGCCTGTCTGACATCTAGTCAGCCCTCACCAGTGGTGGAAAAAGTACTCAAATGTTTTACTTAAGTAAAAGTATCAATACTGCAATATAGAAAGTAATATCAAAATTAGTAAATGTACTTAGTTACTTTACACCTCTGGCTAAGGGGTCCTTGGCCTGAAAAACGTTGAAGACCCCTGCTCTAAATGCTTTATCTTAACCTTATGACTCAAACCTGAACGTTCAGTTTTAACGTAAAAAAAAAAACATTTCTCAAGTTTAGACCAGGAACATGGTGTTTAGACCAGGAAATTTTCTATCAAATAATAAAAAATAAAAAAATCCCCGGGTTTGTTACCTTTTTTGTTTTGTTTTTGTTACATTGATGGGGTTAATTTGGTACAAAAATGTACTCCATGAAGTGTAGATGTCGGAGGTTTTTTCTTTTTCTTTTTTTGTGATGAGTTTGTGATGGGTGCTCGTCATTTCTCCTGGGTGCTTTAGCCCCGAGGCACCCACAGTATCGGCGCCCTTGGCTGAACACACATTCTGCTGTGTATCTGAACACACTGTCTGCTGTGTATCTGAACACACTGCCTGCTGTGTATCTGAACACACTGTCTGCTGTGTATCTGAACACACTGCCTGCTGTGTATCTGAACACACTGCCTGCTGTGTATCTGAACACACTGCCTGCTGTGTATCTGAACACACTGTCTGCTGTATCTGAACACACTGTCTGCTGTGTATCTGAACACACTGTCTGCTGTGTATCTGAACACACTGTCTGCTGTGTATCTAAACACACTGTCTACCGTGTATCTGAACACACTGTCTGCCGTGTATCTGAACACACTGTCTGTCTGCTGTGTATCTGAACACACTGTGTGCTGTGTAGCACGGGGTATCCCATCTTTTTTCCATATTAGGAGATCGACAGTCATCGGCTTCCCTGATTGGCCAACCCAACTGATTGGCTTCGGGGATTGGCCAACTTTTGCGTGACACCTGTGCCACTGAACCAATATAAGTGTTGATGCGCACATTATGAGGTGTCTTCTATCAGCACAGCTGTGTTTCCCGCACCACAGACGGTGGTGTGGCGTGTTGTCACCATGTTCAACTTCCTCCAGCGTAAAGACACAGTGTTGAAAACGTGGACATCAATCTGAGTCATCTTGTTGTAATGGATCACTCCAAAGGCGTACACCTTGTGCACCACTGCAACAACAGCATAATAGGATGAGGATGCATTCAGATGTACCGTCCAGGACATTTATCACACCGTAGATCAGCTTGTATTTGTAAGGTTTTCCTCTGAAAAACTTAATTGTTTTTCAGAGGAAAACCTTACAAATGTGTAAGGTTTTAACCAAGGTGTACGCCTTTGGAGTGATCCATTACAACAAGATGACTCAGATTGATGTCCACGTTTTCAACACTGTGTCTTTACGCTGGAGGAAGTTGAACATGGTGACAACACGCCACACCACCGTCTGTGGTGCGGGAAACACAGCTGTGCTGATAGAAGACACCGTCTACATCTGGGGAGGATACTGCATTGGATTCAACAATGTTCTTTATGCATTTGATGTCAACACCCACAGTTTGTTTAAACACAGGGTGTCTGGGACTGTTCCGAGGGGAGGTGCCACCACTCAGCTTGTGTCTTGGGGAAGGTCATGTATATTCATGGAGGACTAACCCAGACTACTGGATTCACTAATGACATCTACAAGTTGGACACCACCACAATGTTCTGGGCTTTCATTAACACCAGAGGAACTCCTGCGCCTGCTTCACGATGTCACTCTGCCACCATCATTGGGACAATGATGTTTGTTTTTGGGGGCCACAAGCTATGGTTCCCTCCCCCTATGGGCCACTTCAACTCAATCAGAGTGTTTGACACAGAGAAAAACTGCTGGCTGAGCACACCTTCTGCAAAGCTTCCTTCAGAGAGACACTTTGGTCATTCAGCCTTTGCCTACAATGGAGAGCTGTGCATAATCGGTGGTCGCGAAGCTAAACAGGCCTTCAATAATGTCCTGTTTAGCTTCAATCCAGAGACCTTCTCCTGGAAGAAGGTTGAGGCCAAGGGGAAAGACCGGCTTCGTATAGCATGAGCTGTTGCATTGTGGGAGATCGTATCATCGTCTTTGGGGGATACAAATATGACTTCAAAAACAAGGATGATGACCTGTATATCCTAGACTTAAGTCCTAGTCTGAAGACGTTATGCAAGGTGGCAGTTATTCAGTACGGTCTGAAGCAGTCAGAACTCACACACGACATCAAGTGGGAACTGAGAGCCAGAAAAGATAAAAAATAGCGCAGTCCTATTAATGCTCTTCTGTATTTTACAGTGGAATCATTATAAAACAATTATACCAGCTTGAGCCAAGCTAAATTAAAACCCTTAACTCATTCTGTGCCAATGACGTATTTTGCATGTTTTCTCCCCAATGGCCCAGAGTGCCAAAGACGTGTTTTACGTGTTTTCAGTGTTTTTCCTCCAGATGGCGCTGTTCGCCAACCCGCGATCACCATCTGAGTCCTTCAGAGGCACAGACGCAGCAAAACCACGTGAGCTCAAAAACAACTCCACGTCCACTTCCTCAAGGAAAACGTGCCGTTAAAAGAAAAGAAAAATCATTCTTCTCTGCTTTCTGTTGTTTTGTGGAAAACCACCCCTCATTCAACTGCCCATATCTATGGAATGGACCATCGCGGCCGCACAAGTTTTTTTTCCCCCCGAGTCTCCGAGCCCACCCCCCCCCACGTCTTTTAATGCGATCGGCTGGTCGATCGTTGTAAAGAATACAAATCTATGATTTTTCAAAGGTGAGTGAAAACACTCGAAAATCGTTGGCACTGTGGGCTATAGACGAATGACACAGTCATATTATACCAACTTGAGCCAAGCTAAATTAAAACCCTTATTCTGTGCCAATGACGTGTTTTACCCATTTGGGTAATTTTTGGGCGTGGGGTTGGGACACCTTGTTAGTACACCCTTCGCTGGACTGTGATTGGCTCATAATTAGTACACCCCTAGCATTAGTACACCCCTAGCTGTACTGTGATTGGCTGACTCTATTGGCTGACTCTATTCAGCACTGTGATTGGCTAGCGAGACACATGATGAAATGAATAACCTATAAATAGGACTATGCACTTCAAAAAAAAAAATGTTTTAAGTGAGCTTCCATCACTCTGATGACCACTGTGATGACCACACCGCCCACTTCACACTGGGTTTGATTTTTATTTCATGTTAATTACAGTATAAGCCAGTATTAAAAAGGGAAAACGTGCATTTATGAATGAACAACTTGAGCCCTGTTTCAAATAGTGAAAATAGAAGACAAGGCTAAATTGTAAAGGCTAAATGTGAATTAATAGCAGCATAATATGTAATATTCTATAACTTTAATATATAATATTCTATAACTTTAGTGTCAACTATTCAATAACTAAATATTTAGGTACTAGCCGTAGCCTATACTAGCTTGTAGATATGCTAAGTTTTGCCATTTATTTTAAAACTGTGAAGTGTTCACTCAAAGACCCTGACCTTCGATACTTTTTACACCACTGCCTACACACACACACACACACACACACACACACACACACACACACACACACACACACACACACACACACACACACACACACACACACACACACACACACACACACACACACACACACGTGCACACACACCTGCACACACACACACACACACACACACACACACACACACACACACACACACACACACACACACACACACACACACACACACACACACACACACACACACACACACACACACACACACACACACACACACACACACACACACTCTTAGCCACAAGTCCACATCTCCCCACAGTGCTAAGCTGTGTGTTG
This sequence comes from Gymnoscopelus braueri, assembly GCF_963280865.1. Classification (NCBI taxonomy): domain Eukaryota; kingdom Metazoa; phylum Chordata; class Actinopteri; order Myctophiformes; family Myctophidae; genus Gymnoscopelus; species Gymnoscopelus braueri. Next base: position 13,156,165 of record NC_137612.1, on the reverse strand, counting down.
GCTCCTCCATCGTCTCCTCACTGTTTCCACTTTTCATGGCAGCTCATTCTCTGAGCTCAGATTACCGTCAAAATGCATCAAATTGTTTCTTTATGAACCGATGATTGAGATAAACCAAAACAAAAATACAATAAACACAACATTCTGTTGACGAGGAGCCTGAGGTTTGGAGGCTGGGATGATGGGGAGGCAATACCAGAGGTTTGGAGGCTGGGATGATGGGGAGGCAGAACCAGAGGTTTGAGATATAGATAGTTTGATAAGCGCTGGTGGAATGTAATTACAGTACTGTAAGTACATGTACTCAAGTACTGTACTTAACTACAATGTTGAGGTATTTCTTTTTACTTTACTGGAGTATTTCCAATTTTCAATACTTGTGTAGGCCTACTTCTACTCCACTACATCTTTGAGGCAAATATTGTACTTTTACTCCACTTATTTCACAGCTTTTGTTACTAGTTACGTTTGTTAGTTAGTTAGTTGTGTTGGTTAAAACATACCACTTAAAGAGATAGTTCACCCAAAACATTCTATATATATTTAGTTTTTTGCTGCATTCCTAAACCAATAATTTGATGACCAGCGGACCGGTATGCAGCGGTTCCGGTAGGAGATACAAAGGAGACTCTTTGTGTCTCCCATCGGAACCGCTGCCGGTCATCAAAATATTGGCTTAGGAATGCGACCAAAACAAAATTCATTTTGGGGGTGAACTATCCATATAACTATTTCATCCCAATATATATATATATATATATTATATATATACGTTGGCTATTTGAAAATAGCCAATCTGCAAGCTGACACTCTGTACGATGGTGTCACAGTCGCCGAAATCATGTTGAAAATATCAAAACACGTCAAGTTCATAAAAAATAGGTTTTGGGTGCAAAATTGGCAACGTTGCCCTTTAAGTAAAACAAACCAGAGTGCTCCTTCCACAAGTGTGGATAAGGCAGGCGGGGGGGTGAGGGGTACATTCTGGGGTTTGGAGGTTGGGAGGGGAGGGGGGGGGGGTTGAGGTTTGGTGTTTGAGGGGGGTCCAGGGTCGGAGGGGGAATGGGAGGATGCAGATGTGTGAGGGGATTATTAGGCCCGTCTCCTATGAGCCACGTTGTCACGGTTACCAGCCGCCGCCCCGGGGGTGAGGGGGGGGGGGGGGCCTGGCTGAGTGCCAGAAGTTGCATAAGAGAGAGAGAGAGAGATAGACCCCCTTAAACCAGCGGGGGGGGGGCTGTTTACCTATAGGTTACTCTAGCATCTCTGCGCCTCTTCCTCATGCAACGTCACGCTATTCCTCTGTCCGTCCGTCCGTCCGTCCGTCCGTCCGTCCGTCCGTCCTATTGATTGATTGATTGAATATTTTATTAGTCAGAAATGTAAGCAGATACAATCAGACAATTGGGCTAAAAGGATGTTGTTTCCATTGTGGTCCTATGTACCGATATGTACTATTAAGCTACAGTATATTGTCAGTAATATTAAGCGATAGTATTCATTACTAGTATATTGACAGTAACACAAGCTACAGTATATTGACAGTAATATTAAGCTATAGTAGTGTTCATTACTAGTATATTGACAGTAATATTGAGATATAGTAGTGTTCATTTCTAGTATTTTGACAGTAACATGAAGCTACAGTATATTGACAATAACATGAAGCTATACAGTAGTATTCATTATATTGACAATAACATGAAGCTATACAGTAGTATTCATTATATTGACAGTAATATTAAGCTACAGTAGTATTCATTATATTGACAATAACATGAAGCTATACAGTAGTATTCATTATATTGACAATAACATGAAGCTATACAGTAGTATTCATTATATTGACAATAACATGAAGCTATACAGTAGTATTCGTGACAATAACATGAAGCTATACAGTAGTATTCATTATATTGACAGTAATATTAAGCTACAGTAGTATTCATTATATTGACAGTAATATTAATATACAGTAGTATTCATTATATTGACAGTAATATTAAGCTACAGTAGTATTCATTATATTGACAGTAATATTAATATACAGTAGTATTCATTATATTGACAGTAATATTAAGCTACAGTAGTATTCATTATATTGACAGTAAGATTAAGCTACAGTAGTATTCATTATATTGACAGTAATATTAATCTACAGTAGTATTCATTATATTGACAGTAATATTAATCTACAGTAGTATTCATTATATTGACAGTAATATTAAGCTACAGTAGTATTCATTATATTGACAGTAATATTAAGCTACAGTAGTATTCATTATATTGACAGTAAGATTAAGCTACAGTAGCTGCCTGCGGTGAGCAGCAGCAGTGTTCAGATGTCTCCCACCCACCCAGATGAAAGACCTCCCTGTGGGACACCAGGAGCACTGCTTCTGAAAGAGCTCTGTGTGTGTGTGTGTGTGTGTGTGTGTGTGTGTGTGTGTGTGTGTGTGTGTGTGTGTGTGTGTGTGTGTGTGTGCGCACGCACGTGTCTGAGGGGTGGGTTAGCGCGTGTTTGTGCATACGTGTGCTGCCGTGCGTGTTTGTTCATGCCTGTGCGCTCCCATTCTGTATGTTAACATGGCATTCATTATGTATTCAGCATGGAGTCATATCTCTCCCATCTTTCAATTTTCTTCCCTTTTTATTGTTCTCCATTTTCTCCCTTCACGCTGCATTCACAAGCAGCTGGGATGGATGAAGCATTTTAATAACCCTTCGTCGGTTCCTGCGTTCACTTTAGATTTGCCTTCACGTCTAAAAGGCACCGGGATGAAGTTATGGTTGTGGCTGGAATGTGGTCGTCAGAATGGGCCTGGGTTTTAACCCCACAGCTCTCTGTGCCAGTTGGTTCTCAAACCTTTTTAATGTCAAGTATATACCCCCACATTTATATCTCTGTTGTTGTCGGGCAGAATCCAGCTATGTGTCCAAAAGATTAACTTTTCAGGAAATGAAAAAGACACAAACACAACACTGCCTCATCAAAGTTGGTATGGTGACTTTATACATTGTCAGATACTTGAATGTGTCCTTATATCATCATCACTTTACCCAAATACATTATATTATATTATTATTATATTAAATACATTATATTATCATCACTTTACCCACATACATTATATTATATTATTATATTAAATACATTATATTATCATCACTTTACCCAAATACAGCTCAAGTGGAGTTAGGAGGTTTTTGACCATTAATGTGGAGATTTTGCCCTGACAGCGACGATATGTATTTGGCCGTAGACCCTCATCTGAAAAAAACATCTTGTGCCAGTGACCCCCAGAAGGGACCCCCAGAAGAGAAGATCTGTGTAAAAATGTTTTCCTGAAATTGTTTTAACGTTTTCCAATACTTTAAAGATTATGTTTTAAAAAATAGCAGATATGTGGGCGTAGGTGCCATGGTGTAGTGGTTATAATGCGCGTATCATTTATAGGGATCTGTTAGGGGTCTCTGGAACAACATATTTTGAGATGGGGGTCCGCGGCCAAATACATATAATTCTGGGGGTCCTTGACATGTAAAAGTTGGAGCACCACTGATGTAGTAACATACTGTTAGGATTTAGAATTTTTTAGATATGTATTTGGCCGCAAGTAGGGCATTAATGTACGAAAAAACACAAAAAGTCAAACTATGGAGATTCTGCCCGACAGCAACAATATACTTTGTCCACCACTGCTATGGTTTGGGCAAATGTATAGGTATACGTAAAAGACACACACACGGGTTCACCACCAGAGGGAGCTCCACTGATCTCACTCGACTCAACCCAGATTCGGCACAAACATGGGGTTAAATTCAATCTACTGTTATGCCACCAGAATGTGGAATGCCCTTCCAACAAACGTCAACAAGTGTAACTCCTCCTTACCTTCCTTCAAAACCACCATAAAAGAGCACCTGTCTGCAATTTGTAAATGGTCCTTGTAAAGTCTAAGCTTAACCCGTTCTGGAACGCATCTGTGTCATTTTAGATTTGAGCTATAACCATTATTTTATACTTTGGCTGTTCAAAAATAGCAGATATACGAGCTTGTAGATCTGCTTCTTTTTTTTTTACACATTGTGCAATTCTTTGAATATATATATTTTTGGAAACAACATTTTTAACTCAAATCTGTGCTCCTGGGGGTCCCTGGAACAACATATTTTGATGGGGATCGGCAGCCAAAAACATATAATTTTGGGGGTCCTTAACATGAAAAAGTTTGAGAACCTATAACAACATCAGATCTACCAGCTGTGAGCTTGTAGATCTGCTATTTTTGAATAGCCAACACTAGTAGTTTTATTGCTACTAGTGTTGATGATGTCTTGTATATTATTGCATGTCTTTAACCCTTTAAAGGTCACCCCAAGAAAAAAGCATTGGAAAAATTATTTCTTTGCATTTTTTATTTATTTGGGGCAATAGTAACAACTATCAATTATAATTTCTTTAACAGACCCAACAGTTTTCCAAATATAGGCCTCTACCAAACGGTTGAGATGTCACTTTATGGTAATGGTAAAAGTTTCATGCATATACATTGATTTATATGCATTCACTGAGAAATATGTCTCCCATTATGTTCCCAGTCTCTTCTGCTTGTGAGAGTTGATCAGCATCATCTGTTTGGTCATCTTCTTCATCACACAGATCATCAAAATAGTCCATTTTTTATTTCAGCACCACTAACCTTTACCATTAAATGACAATTCAACCATTTGGTTGAGCATGTTTTTTTAGATAGGAATAAAATCATACTAATACATAAATATAATGAAATAACATTATATGTATTATATTAACAACACTGAATTAGCAAAAGCCCTATTTATCCATAGCAAATAGTACATTTTAATTACTTTAGTTTAGCTTCACTACTTACCATAAAGTGACAAACAACCCGTTTGGTAGAGCATGTTTTCAAAAAATTATTAGACCATTATTAGATTTTTTTTTATTGTATCAAGCTACATAATCAGGTTCAGTAACACCTCTGAGATGATAATATGACAAAAAAAAAATCTTACCTCTGAAATTTCAACCAAAAAAATCCCACCTTTCAGGAGTGGATTAATTGATTTTCACTTCCTAAAAAGTGGCTACCTGAGAATCCATGTGACTGGGAAACAGTGACATCTGGTGGACCTTTTTTTGCCATAACATACCTCAACCAAATGGTAGAAAGGGCTCAATCAGGTTGAGTTAAGTTCAGCAATGTTGTCAATGAGAAATAGTGACTTAAAATGTGCTGTACCAATTGGTTGAGCAGACTGTTAAAGGGTTAAATGCCTTGATTAATTGAATATACAGGACCACAATGGAAAGAAGCTCTATGGGGCTTTTTGTGTTATCCTTTTAGCAAGATCCTAGATTACTATTTCTATGTATTTGATGTATTACCTTGTGTTGTCCTTGTAAGTCGCTCTGGATTAAGAGCATCTGGCAAAATGCCTAAATTGTAAATTGTAGCATCATTGTATAATATTACCACTGTACTATTTGCAAACTGTTAAAGGGACTACACATGAGTTTTTACTTTTTCTTATTTTTTGTGTGTTTTTGGTCTCCCCTACCATCTCTTCTATCACAAAAAAATACCCCAGTTTGAGCACTCAGGCTTTCACAGCATATCTGGGGTTTTATGTAAATTGGTCTCAAAACAGGCCAAACTGATTTGCCCCCGAAAGTGACGTACTAGCGGTACAATTCCTCCCGTTTTTCAGTTCCAACATAAAAAAAAAAATGAAAAAAAATGAAACGTTTTTTTTTTACTTTTTCCACACAGAACCAAGAGATAACATGCATACAAACTGGCTCAATAGCACCATGTGCCAAATCAGGACAATTTGGTATTGCAGGTAAAAGTGCTTTACAAGCCAGAGAGAAGTAAATCTGGGAACCCATCGCCAAATGAAAAGGAAAAACAGCGCCCTCTGCTGTTTTTTACTCTCTCACTTGGCTCTGGGAGAGGGTATATGGTGGACCCGTGCGCAAGGAAACCGGGGTTTTGGTCTGCCTTCAGCCTTTCACATCCGTTGGTGCGACTATGTTTTCATTCCCACCAGTGGCGTAACGGAGGGGTAGCAAGTGATGCGGTGCGGGGGGGCCACCAGCAGGGGGGGCCCCGCCTGCGCTGGTACAAATATTTTTACAGCAAAAAAAAATGAAAAAAGTTGATTTATATTGGTCAAATAGAACCAAATTAGACCCGAATTAGACAGAATTAGACCCGAATTAGAATTTTTCGCATGCATGTACGTGAAACTCCCGCGGGGAGGCCCCGCGATTCTGCGTTACGCCACTGATTCCCACTAACAATATTTCTACACGGAACACTAACACCACTTCTCCCAGAGAACATGGATCGTTTTGGTTATAAGCCCACTTGTTTCTATGATGAAAGAGCAAGTTAAAATGTGAATATCTTTCCGTGGTTGTCTGCTCCGAGGACGCTATTGTTAAATGAGTTTCGGTTTGTTTTTAGTGGGAAGCAGCTAGAGCACAGACAGTAAATCCCGCCCACTACATTTGATTGGGTAAAGCGTGGCCTGCTTCCTGATCTGAAGGCACGCCCACTTGTAGGTCAGTGCGTACACGTTATGACGAACCCCCCCGACAGATTCAAACGCAGAGCAGAATCTGTTCTTGAGAGATTAGAGAGAAGTTAGTTGGAATGAGTATATCTGAGGCTTGATTTAGGCTCAAACCTTTTGAAAAACGTTTGAGGGACATAAACAATATGATATTAAATGTTAAATCTTTTTTTTTTAATTCATGGTGTAGATCCTTTAATAAAGTATTCAATCAATCAATCAATCAATCAATCATCAGCTTGCACAAAAAAAAACAAATGCTCCAAAAATGTAGTACTGTCCACCACGGCCGTGGCCCCAACGTTATTAGTGTCTGTGATGAGGCGAGATCTATCGGGTGATTATCAGTGATTGATTCATCTGACACGCTGCTCCTGCAGCAGAGAGATGTGGAACGCCAGATTAATCTAAGTGTCATGGTCTTGTAAGGAAGATGTATAGTCATTATACAGGGGGGGTGGGGGTGGGGGGACAATTACTATCAGCGCTGACTGAGGAGATGATGCTTTTGTGCTGAGAACGCACACGGAAAAACTGGTCAAGGTTTATATCGTTGTTGTCGGCACAGAAACCTCTTATCTCCATATGTTTCACTTTTTGTGGGTTTTTGTTGTAAATGAACGCTCTACTTTGATCATACTACACAGCGTCACACAAAAGTTGACAGCAGCATCATCATTGTGTAGAGTTGTGTTGGATTCATGTTGGCCTCGATCTCCAGGCTTTTATTCTTTAGTTTAGCCAAAAAAATTAAAGCCTGGACCAGCGAGTCGGTGTTCTGGGCATAGGAAGTGTTTCATTTCCCCAACCAACCAGAGTGCAGTGGGCGTCGCTCCAAATGTTGTGTTGACGGGGGCGGGGGCTGACGGACAGATCGGTGAACCAATGGGATCACATGCATTCTCTCTCCGGAGATGTTAAACCCCACCCCTCTATGCCAGATAATGAGCCACGCTAGGGCAGTCTAGATTCATGTTAATGTGTGTTTTCCGACATTTAACCGCTTAAACCGTCATCAATGCTCGGTAAACTCGGTCTGTTCTGTTTTTCCCTACTACACCAAACCTCTTTGCCGAAAACAGCCGATCTACAAGCTCTGCAAGCTCGATCGAGTTGTAGATCTGCTACTTTGTTTTATTTGGATCCTTAAAAGTAACAGTTTTTTTTTTGTTACATAAGGTTTCCACCCAGACAGAGATTATTATCCTTGGTGGAACTGGAAAGTATTTAACACACAAAGCATCTCTCTTTGAGTTACGGCACACGCTTAACTGCCCCAGAACAAGATCTTTGTTCCTGGACGCTGTCTCCCCTGCGCTAAGTGGCGCTCCAAATCCATATCAGATGGTAGGGCCTGTATAGGCGCTGGAGGAAGATTTACTCCCATTTTTTTTTACTTAAAGCGGCACTATGTAACTTTTTTGGTTGTTGTTGGTTGTATTTTGTCTCCCTGCTCTTCTATTGAGACATTTAGATTGTGTCAAAGGTCATGTCTCACCTAGACACAGGATCTGACACAAATTTTGAGAGCGGAAAATGAAACCAAATGGACCCTTACGGGTTTTATGCTCTCAAGAGTTAAATTATTGTTAAACATCTGCATTACTTTATACAAGAGGCCTACGCAATTAGAGAATGTTGAAGAATTGTTATTTTTATCAAGATTTGCCTGTTATCTCTCCTATGGTACCACATCAATACAGCATGGATGGAATTGTGGACAAAATCTTATCCAACGATAACAAAATAAACAAGTCTTGGGTCTGAGAGTCTAAATCTCATCAAACGGTGGTTCCTTTGGCTCAAATGGCCAATAAATAATGGACCTTGATATGAAAAAGGTTGAAAACCACTGACTTGGTTATTTCCCACCTCTGGTACAGTATGTAGCAGAGGTCTTCAATAGGGGGTACGGGACCCCTAGGGGGTCCTCATAGCTACTATAGTGGGTCCGCCAAATCTTTGTGTGATAGGATTTCGTTTTTTTAGTAAAAAATCTGAAACACAATATTATACAATATAGAGTAAGGGGTCCCTGCTTCATCTCTCTCTCAGCTAGGGGGTCCTGGGGCTGAAAAACGTTGAAGACCCCTGGTATATAGGATACTTCATAATCATAAGGCTCACACATGTAATCCTCCCACTCACACCAGGCCTGGCCTAGCTCTGCTGCTGCTTCCGTGAGACCAGAGCAGAAACAAACCACTCATTCCTGCCAAGCGCGCGCGTGTGTGTGTGTGTGTGTGTGTGTGTGTGTGTGTGTGTGTGTGTGTGTGTGTGTGTGTGTGTGTGTGTGTGTGTGTGTGTGTGTGTGTGTGTGTGTGTGTGTGTGTGTGTGTGTGTGTGTGTGTGTGTGTGTGTGTGTGTGTGTGTGCGTGCGTGTGCGCGCAGTGCAGTTCTGGAACCCACTGGGCTGTGGTTCTCAGTAGTCCTACGGCAGCAGTAACTCAATACAGTACACACACACACACACAGACGCACACACACATTTTTGCTGCTGATCCAAGCCTGTCTTCCTGCCATGGTTCTGGATGGTCCAGCTTGTTGTAAAACACTGCCGTGTTCTGTTCTGTTTGAGGAGGAGGATGTGTGTAAATAATACACACATCTAATGAACATTGTGTACCGTACTACTACCCCCCCCCCGCCCACACACACACACACACACACACACACACACACACACACACACACACACACACACACACACACACACACACACACACACACACACACACACACACACACACACACATCTGCAGAGAAGTCCGAATTTGGTGCCAGTGGTTGATTTGCTCGATTCATTCTTTTAATTTGACTTCAAGGAATAGTTCACCCCCAAAATGACTTTTTTTCTATCAATTTGTCACCCCATGGAGACTGGAATTCATGGATATTTTAATGTTTTTGTCGCATTCCTAAGCCAATAATTTGATGACGAGCGGTGGGTTCCTGTAGGAGACACAAAGACTCCTACCGGAACCCACTGCTTGTCATCAAATTAATTCCTTAGGAATGCGACAAAAACATAAAAATATCCATGAATTCGAGTCTCCATGGGGTGACGAATCGATAGAAAAAAAAAAATATTTGGGTGAACTATCCCTTTAAAGCTGCAAGCCGTAACATGTACTACCTGCTATACCCGGGATTCAAACCTGGGTCTCCTCCCGTATGAGAGAGCACATTTCTACTGCTCTGCCAAGAGGGCCCAGGAGGGAGAGATATTTGTGCTCATGGGCATCGGCAGTACTACTTGTCAACCATAGGTGTCAATGGAAGAGTACCACCTCCAACCACTGTAGGAAGTACTAGTCATATGAACTAACATTCATTAAAATAAGTTCCGTATTGAGACTTTATTACAGGTTAGATTTTATGGTGTTTCCCCCCGATTTTATGTTGTGCCCCGGCCGGGGGGGCGGACCACGACCACCACGCGCCACTTTGACAATGCAGCGGCGCGAAAATATGGAGTGTGTTGTCTGACCTCAATGTATCGTCCTCTTTTAAAGCAGCCTTGAAAAGACACCTATTCTCTCAGACTTATGGCATATAGTTGTTTTTGTTTGTTCGTTCGTCCGTTAGTTGTTCATTGTTTTTGATGTAAAGCGTCCTTGGGTCTATGAAAGGCGCTATATAAATTCAAGCTATTATTATTTTATACTGCATATCCGAACTATAGTAGACGGCGGGCACCGCGCTCCCTCCAGTCCTTGCAGATGCGCGTGCCGAGTTTGAAGTCGACGGTGTGTGAGGGCCCGCGTAGCGGATCGAACCTTCGTCTAGTGCTACAAACTCCCCTGGAAGTAGATTTACCAAGTCCTTGTTGGCTAATATACTGTAGCTTCACTTTTAATTCAATTCACTTGTTGCATTCTCTCTCTCCCTCTTTCTCTCTCTTCATTTGTGGGAATAAAAGATGTTTCTTTGTGGTGTCACACTGGCACAAGTCCCACTACTCTGACTCACACAGCCCCCTCTGAAAAAAGAACTGTGTGTGTGAGACACAGAGAGAGAAAGAAAAAAAGAGCGGGCGTTATATGACTCTGTGTGCATGCAAACAGCGTGCATACTACCCACAATCAATTAGTTCCACATATTTTCGGTGGGGGCTTGTAAGACCCTCTTCTCTCTGATAGGGAGCCAAGGGGGGGGGGGGGGGGGGGGCGGGGGGACATTGTAGTTTCTAATCGATGCCCATACAGACCAGACACACAGTTTTATCAGCGCTTTGAAGCCATCTGTTTACACTTTTCACTGTGCAGTTTATCACTACATGTACATCCAGACTACAGTCGTCCTCAGCTTGTTTTCTAAGTGCTTTCTGTCCACCGCATTGGAGCTCTGCAGAACCCCGCCCCACCATCACCGTGAGTGGCTGAGACAGACGGCTCAAAACCCCGCCCCCATCACTGTGAGTGGCTGAGGCAGACGCGACCGTGTATTTCCTACCGGGTCTCAGTAGACGGATAGCCTCGCCAACACCAACAATGCAATCAGCGCACAGAAGTCAAAGCACAGACGGTTGTGTTGTTGAAGCACAATGGACGCGTCCTCGGCGCTGGCACTGCCTTGGGGGGGGGCTCGAACTCGAACGGCGCTGAGTTGGCTCTAGCGGCCTTCGCAACGTTCGGCACGGCTACTCGCTTGCTCTCGTTGCTCAAGGCCGCCGGAGACGGCACGCCTCCCGACGTTGTAACTGTTTTTGTGCTACTAGCCTACTGAACAAACTACTGCTGTAGTCTGTTCCGCCTCGCTGGGGGCGACAAAAACTATGCCTAAACCTAACCTTAATCCCGATTAAATAATTTGCGACACATTTTAGATAAGATAAATAAGCATCGTCGGGAGAGGGATTCAGGGATCAGGAATATATGGTGAATAGCAACATACGTTTTTCAGAAAACTCTTAGGATTTAGAACAGTAGTTTAGAACAGTGGTTTAGACCAGTAGTTTTACATGTAGCCTACATCTGCTATGTTTGAACATTTTTTTTTAATCTTGAAAATGTTTGAAAGATTTTGAATAATCTTGAATTTTGTAACACAGATGTTCACTTAAGGGGCACTAAAACATTTTCAGTTGGGGGGGTCTGTGGCCAAATACATATCATTTCAGGGGTCATTGGCACAAAAAAAGTGAAGAGAACTACTGATTTAGAAGGCATTTGTAGAATCGGCCTTGTGATGGTCTTTAAGGGGTTAAGTGGTTAAGTGAACCACCAAAATGAGCGCCCCCCCCCCTCCCCCCCAGCCCAACAGAAACCACTTCTCTGTAGTTTGATCCCTAATAAAAGATGGATGTGGACTTTAGTGCAGCATCATCCATCTTGTGCAAACACAAATTAAACAGGGAGTGCATCCATCATTAAGGGTCATTGATGATGTCAGGAAAAAACAATCTCATCAGAACACGGTGGAATAACATATTGTGACCCTGAACCTGGTAATAACGTTTGAATCATATACTGTATATATTTAACTGTTTTTTGCAACAAAAAAAAAAGAAAAGAATTATGCACAACACATTTGCATTGATGAATTATTCATTACTGATGTTAATTTCCTCTGCTAAAGGAGTTGGTTGGTTGTTTATGTTTAGCATTCAGTTTGTTTGTCTTTGTGGAAAGGATTGTCATATACTGTAGGCTCTAACATTAAAGGGATAGTTCACCCAAAAAATTACCTTTTTCTATCGATTAGTCACCCCATGGAGACTTGAATTCATGGATATTTTTGGGCGGTGAAACCGCCCCTATAAGTGAGGTTTGGATATTTGCACACCAAATCCTGCGCTGTGATTGGCCAAAAATGTACCCTGCCTAACCCTGCACCGTGATTGGCCAATCACAGTCTATTCAGGACTGTGATTGGCCAGTGTCACATGACACATGTGCATAGCCCTATATAAGAAAGCATAACTTTAAAAAAAAAAATTCATTTTTTTTTTTAAAGTTATGGTTTCTTCCATCACTTCTTCCATCACTTCTTCCATCACTGTGATGACCACTGTGACCACAGAGTTAAATAACAACAGTGACATAGTGCTCCAATTCCGCTGTGATTGGCTAGTGATACATATGATGAAATTAATCTAAAACCACTTTGATGTGACACTAGTATATTTAACTTAGATGCTGTCCATTTCGTGAGAACAGTAAAGAAGAACTCAAAGATCACTATGGCTGAAATGAGAAAAGGGAAAACCGATATTGAGAAGAAAATAGAAAGTCTTCCTAGAACTTGCCCTTTCAGATCAAAGCATATATCAGGAAAGGTTAAAGATGGAATTGTGACAAAGCACAGATCTGGCCAAGGTTACAGAAGAATTTCAGGTGAACTTAAGATTTCTAAGAACACAGTTACCAACATAATCTGTAAATGGAAGAGACGAGCCTTGGTGGGAAACGTAAAGAAGAACCCAAAAATCGCTATGTTTGAAATGGGAAAAGAGGAAAAGGATAAAATGAAAATGATAAGATCAAAGGGTATTCCAGAAGAGCTCAAAGACAGAATTGTGGCAAAGCACAGATCTGGCCAAACTTAATTAATAATTGCCGCTGCAGTTAAGATTTCTAAGAACACAGTGGCCACGATAATCCATAAATGGAAGAGAAAAAGCAAGAGTCTTCCTAGAAGTGGTGATTTGGCCAAAGGACTTACACAACAACAGAGGCTAAAAAACTTCAAAACCACTGTCAAATATGGCCCAATATTTTCATGTTGCTGTTGTGAACAAATGATGTTTGACAAAGGAGTTTCCATCATTGATGACAATGTCCGGAACACTATTGAGAAAGCATGTGTCGTGTATTACGAGGCATAAACTGCAGGTTAGCAGGCTTGTTGGTGGTAATAATATGGAGGAGAATAGAAGAGAAGACGTCAGGGTTTCCAAGTTCTCCATGTTCATTTATTCAGATTCAGCAACAAACAAACAGCATCATAGACTCCAGGGCAGAGAGCCCTCCTGCAGCCCCTCTGGGCACAACCACCTCAAACAAACTCTTCTCTCACCATTCTTATAGTTGTCTAAATAGCCATATAAGGTATGTTCTATAGATAAGAGCAGCAACGCAATGGCCATTTGGCTCAGCTGCAGCTGTTGCTGCGTTAGAATATAGCCCATTCACACATTCACCAGTCACACACACTCATGATTATACTCTTCTGACTTTAGCATATTTGTTCTACTAATAATCTGTTTTTACTTGCACACTGTCATATAAAATATAGCAAATAATACGACATTCCCCCCACGAAAGACTTTAACGTCTTTCGCAACCACGTATATTAAATAAACAGTTTGCAAGAAAAACATAAAAAAACAACATTCTCCCACCTACACCCCCCATGACCAATCAATGGCTGAAACCTAAACAAAGGACATTTAGGAAGAATTAACATCAAACATCACCTCAGACAGAACAACTCAGATACAGGCATCGAGATTACACAAAAGTCATACAGTGATTCACCTTAAATTTCAGAATAAAAAGAAAATACATCAATACGGTGCTGAACTTTCTCATTTCGCATCGATCATCTCGAAAATAAAAACACCAGTCAAAATGCATTCTCATTCCCTAATCAGTGCGCAGGTCTCTCTGTTGTCTTTAAACCCTGGGATACAATGTTACCTATATCTATACACTGAATGTGAGTTCACACTTTTCAGGTGCCGGATGCAACCCTGTGCTTTCCGGACTAGCATCAGCGCATCGATCATCATCAATCTCAGTCTTTCAGCGCATACAACGAAAATAAAAAACTCCACATTAAACCCCAGCGACCAGAAAGTGAAACAAAGTCCTCGCATAACACTTTTACGCACGGCAACAAAAATAACGCTCCGTAGTTTAAACCACTTTATCACTAAAATACAACCTCCCGTCCTGAATGTTCAGTGCTCCACCCGATAATGCTGCTGTTGTAGTCTCTACCTCAATGTCCACGCACCCAGCAGAAAAGCTGAGCGCAGTTCCAGGTGATATCATAGTTCCAGCCAAAAAGATAGCCGCTCCTCACCAACTCATCCCCCCACGGAGAACTTCGACCAGCAAGTTCTTCGCTCCGCCGTCCACCCAGCCAGGCGCTCCGCAGAGAAGAGTAGTCAGTTGAGTAGCCATCCGAGACCTGGCCACGAGCGGTCGTAGTCATCACAGCGTTGCCGCTGCAAGGTCCTCCTTGTAGGCACGTAGAACCCAGGTCACGCCGACGTCTCCATGGTTGCTCCGCGGTGGTCCTCCTCGCCGTAGGAAGACATCCACGGCCCCGATCCTCCTCTTACAGGCCCGCAGTCACGGCAACCCTCAAAATACACAGGTTCTTCTCTAAAGCGCCCTCGGAAAGGAAAGCAACAATAGCCGCTGGTTCGCCAAATATGTCGTATATTATGAGGCATAAACTGCAGGTTAGCAGGCTTGTAGTTGTAATAATATGGAGGAGAAGAGAAGCAGACAGAGACGGACGTCAGGGTTTCCATGTTCTAGAATCTCCAGTGTGTTTATTCAGAGTCAGCAACAAACAAACAGCATCATAGACTCCAGGGCAGAGAGCCCTCCTGCAGCCCCTCTGGGCACAACCACCTCAAACAAACTCTTCTCTCACCATTCTTATAGTTGTCTAAATAGCCATATAAGGTATGTTCTATAGATAAGAGCAGCAACGCAATGGCCATTTGGCTCAGCTGCAGCTGTTGCTGCGTTAGAATATAGCCCATTCACACATTCACCAGTCACACACACTCATGATTATACTCTTCTGACTTTAGCATATTTGTTCTACTAATAATCTGTTTTTACTTGCACACTGTCATATAAAATATAGCAAATAATACGACACATGCAATGACAAAAATGAGAGATTATTTGAAGAAATATTTGAAGCAAATTGAACAATCCAAAGTTCAGTGTTTACATTGATTTTATTTTAAACTGGTATCTTTGTGACACCTGTAAGAGATATCTTACAAAGGGAGAAATGCCACCTATGTCTGCTGCTAATGGTCTGAAAGTGACCTCTGTACCCAAAAATCTGCAGCTGACAGAATTAGCAAACAATCTTATTGCCAAAAAGATTTTGTTTCAAAAGATATTTTGACTTCCCACTTCATTAATGCCAGCTACACGAGACAGACTTATTAATATTCCCATAGAAGACAATGATGTAAAGAACACTCTGCACACTCTTCCCAGAACTCCATCTCAGGCAGGAATAACTACCATTGATGTTAAGCTGAAACGTAAAAAGATATACAAAAATTATGTTCACTGCACAACTATAAATCCTGAGCAGCTATTCCAAGCAATGCTATTTCTAAAAGACACTGGAAATCCTCACTATCAATTCTACACAGATCCATTAACCTTTAAACAAGGGTGTAAACATACAGATCCAACAGGTTCACAACTGCTCTATGTAAATGAAGATGAAATTGCTGATGTTATTGTTGATGACATTACAACAGACACTAATAATGTAGAAAATGAAGATGAAAAAGAGGAAGCAGAATACAGGCAGAATGACCCAATCAGAAAGTTTCAAATTGATTGACCAATCAGTTTGTGCAACGCCAAGATTCCCGGAAGCATTTCATGATGAAAAAAAACATATAGGATCTCATGTAATTACATTTGCACCTGGTGAAGGAAAAATTCCAGAAAATATCCTTCACAGTAAAGATTGGGTTCCATGGCTTTTCCAATGAAGCATCCTGATGGAAAATTCAACCTACACCATCCAAGACAAGCCAACCTCACTGATCAATACTATTTCATTCAAAGACTGAGAAACATAGATTCAAGATTCAGAGATGATCCCAGCTACCTTTTTGCAGCACTGGCCTATATTGAAAAGAAACAACTTCAAAGAAATATTAATGTTTCATTCATGAGAGGAAAAAAGTTCACATCAACAGCAGGAGAAACTATATACCACCTTGAAAATGCTTTTTCTGTGTTTGACAATATCTCTAATACTCCAAGTTACCACAAAAAAGGTAAACATGAAATGATGGCAAGATTGGACAACCTTGGTCCATTCCACTTCTTCTTCACTGTCAGCTGTGCGGACATGCGTTGGGAAGAAAATATCACTTGCATTTTAAGAGAAAAGAATTTGAAGATTGAATATGTCTTGCAAAACATAACCAAAGATAATTATTTAATCAAAATGAAGAAGAAATAACAAAAGTTTTTTTCAACGGAGGTAAATGTTCTCTTTCTTTAAAAGAATATCTGAAAACAGAAGAAGCTCAGTCAATCCATGAAATTCTCAGAAAGAATGTTGTAACTGCGACAAGAAATTACAAACACAGAGTGCAGACCTTCATTCAAGAAATTATGCTGAATTCTCACAATCCAATGTCCGTGGATTACTACTCAACCAAACTGGAATTCCAAGGTAGAGGAGCCGGTCACAATCATGGAGTTCTCTGGGTGGATATGAACAAAATGGAACTAAACGTTTATGATGGAACAAACATTCATGTAAATGTATTTATTTTTTGTACATGATTGGTTGACTCCATTCAGTATTGTGATTAGCTAGCAAGACACCGCCCACTTCACACTGGGTGTGATTTTTTGTTTTTTGTCGCATTTCGAAGCCAATAATTTGGTGACCAGCGGACCAGTAGGCAGCGGTTCCGGTAGGAGACACAAAGGAGACTCTTTGGCAGGCAACTTCCAGACAGATTCATAAACCAGTGGTTCTCAAACTATTTCATGTCAAGGACCCCCAAATTGACACTTATTAGCCCGCGGGCGGATTTGAAAAGATATGCCAGGGACCCCCATAAGAGAAGATCTTTAAGCAGTGATTCTCAACCATTTTAATTTCCAGGACCCCCCAGTTTGACACGCATTAGGCCAAGGACACCCATTTAATGGCATTTCTATCTCTGGGACCCCACTTTATATTGTAAAATCAGTGTTAATTTAACTCTGAGGGAGTACACATGGAACCAAATGGACCCGTTAGGGTCCATTTGGTCCATGTGTACACTCTCAGAGTTACAGACCCATAAGGGTCCATTTGTTTCCTAATTGTCCATCATTTAGCTGGGGACCCCCTGGAACTCCCTCAAGGACCCCCTGGGGGTCCCCGGACCCCACTTTGAGAACCAGTGTCATAAACCACATCACTTTGAGGAAAGCTGAGTCATGAGGCAGAAAAAACTTGGATGTCTTCTCAAAAATGATTGGCAGGCGACCTTTCTTGGGTCACGCCCACTTCCATTGTTTGGAATGTCTCTAAGGGGGTGTTGTGGGGGTGTCAAGTCACTCGAGGCTATTAGTTGTCAGATAAATATGCTAGTCCAGGGGGGTCTTCAACAGGGGGTCCGGGACACCCTGGGGGGGTCCGCAGAGTTACTACAGGGGGGGGGGGTGGGGGGCGCCCTGTGAGCGTTGTGAGCTTGTAGATCTATTATTTTCGGTCAAGAGGTTTGGTGTAGAAGGAAAAAAAAGAGCGTAGAAAGTACAGAGCCAAAGGCCCATAACCACGCATGCCACGAAATATGGACTCCGCAGGTTGAAAGTGGTCTAACTTTTGGGTCAAAAACATCAAAGGACAAAGCTCACAATCAAGGGTAACGGCTAACGCACCACATAATCACGCATATCTATGGTGGAGATGGAATATCTTTACAGTTGCATATAGTGGTGAAGGTATGTTCTCTCTCTCTCTCTCTCTCTCTGTCTGTCTGTCTGTCTGTCTGTCTGTCTGTCTGTCTGTCTGTCTGTCTGTCTGTCTGTCTGTCTGTCTGTCTGTCTGTCTGTCTGTCTGTCTGTCTGTCTGTCTCTCTATCTCTCTATCTCTATCCCCATCTCTATATATATCTCTATATAGCTCTATATATACACACACACACCTCTTATCTCCATATTCTAGCTTTTTGTGTATTTTCATAAATTAACGGCCCTACAATCATACTACAGTGTCACACGAAAGCATCAAAAGTAGCAGATCTACAAGCTCGAAACACGGCGGGAAGCGACACGTTTTGAGCTTGTAGATCTGCTGCTTTTGAATTTGAATCCTGAAAAGTAACAGTTTTGGACATATGAGGTTTCCACCCAACAGAGACGATGTGCAGTATACAGTATATATACAGTATATAATGTCTATAACAGTATATATACAGTATATAATGTCTATAACAGTATATATACAGTATATAATGTCTATAACAGTAGTGTGAGTCAGAGTGGGCGTGGTGTGAGAGCTCAGGTCAGACTGGCAGACATGCAGAGTGCAGTGTTGTGTCTGGAGCTGTGTGTGTGTGTGTGTGTGTGTGTGTGTGTAGTGTAGTGTTACTAGCAGTGTGACTCAGGTAGGTCAACTCATGCTAGTGTGACTCTGACTGTCTGGCTGGTGGAAAGTAACTAAGTATATTTACTGAAGTACTCTTCTTAAGGAAAATGTTGAGGATATATTTGTTTTTACTTTACTGCAGTATTTCCAATTTGCTTTGGTTACGAGTTACTTTGTACATAGATTTGAATTATTATTAAAAAACATACATTAACCTCTTCAGCCCTATTTAAAACATTTTGGAAAATAGCCGATCTACCAAAAATGGGAATTCATGCATTCGAATAAACCCAACAGTCCACAGTCCAAATATAGTGACCCTGAGAGTGTGTGTGTGTGTGTGTGTGTGTGTGTGTGTGTGTGTGTGTGTGTGTGTGTGTGTGTGTGTGTGTGTGTGTGTGTGTGTGTGTGTGTGTGTGTGTGTGTGTGTGTGTGTGTGTGTGTGTGTGTGTGTGTGTGTGTGTGTGTGTGTGTGTGTGTGTGCGTGCTCTCTCGGTGGATTAATACACAATAGGCTATACTGCTCTTTTCTTTGTTCTGCCATATTGTTAAACTCACACACCACCGTCACGCACCAAAGGGCGCACGGCGCTAATTATGCGATTATACGATTCAATGACAGCCATCAAAGGCTGATTGTGCAAAGAAGACGCAGGTTTTCAATAGATCACAATGGATGCTCAATTGACGACGGTGCAGAAAGAAAGGCGGTCCCTTGAGAGCACTTGAACCTCACAGGCCCCCGTACTGTACATCCAGCTGCAGCTCAAGGTTACATGGATAGTTGTCGTCTCGCACAAAAGTGCTTCCAGGAGAGCTAGTGTGGTTCTTAAACGTTTTCATGTCAAGGACGCCCAAATTGGCCCGGATCGCTGGCTTAGCGGTCCGGGCAGCTAGGCTCCAAAGTAGCCTGACGGGTTCGAGTCCCGATCCCGACGGCCTTTGCTGCATGTCACTCCCCATCTCTCTACCCGTTTCCTGTCAACCTACTATCCTATCAATAAAGCCACAAAAAGCCCCAAAATGTATCTTAAAAAAAAAAAAGGACCCCGAAATTGATACGTAGATTTTGTGCCAGGGACCCCCAATATGTACCATATTTGTTAAAGCAGGGGTCTTCAACAGCAGGGGGGGTCGGGGACCCCTAGGGGGTCCTCAGAGATACTGCAGGGGGGCCACCACACCTTTGTGTGATATAGGAACTTAATTTTTGTATTATTACATTAAGCATCTATATGCGAGCTTGTAGATCGGCTATTTTCTGCGAAGAGGAATTTGAAAAAGAGCAGACCAAGTACCGAGCCAAAGGTCAAGTTTACAAAGTATTGAGGGCTTAAGTGATTAAATGTGTGAAAATACACATTTAACATGAATCCAATATGTAGTGGGGGGGTCCCTGCTTCATCTCTCTCTCTCAGCTAAGGGGTCCTTGGCCTGAAAAACATTGTGAGCTTGTAGATCAGCTATTTTAGAATAGCCAACGAAAAATATAAACTAGGGCTTGAGTGACCCCCCCTGGGGGGATCCCCGCACCCCACTTTGAAAACGTTGCAGACCCCTGCAGTAGAGTATCAGTCACATTGTCGTTGTGTGTGTCCATATTGTTGCATTCCATTGACCTGCAGTATTAATAATAAATAGAGCATATCTTTGTGTAAGGTGTCCCGGTGACTTCGGCATGGGGGGGGGGGGGGGGAGCGGTGTTTTGGTGAGAGCCAAAGGCGAGTGGCTTGTCATGTCATGGGTATTAATTTATGATTTCCATCCCCAGCTTGTGACCTCCTCACCTCCATTAGAATGCAGCCTTTGTAATTTCATGGTTAATATTCAATAGCCACTTGTCCCCTTGTGCCTGCTTTGTGCATGGGAAATTTCTGGAGGGGAGGGGGGGGGTGTATATCATTTACGATTTGTTGAGTGTGTGTGTGTGTGTGTGTGTGTGTGTGTGTGTGTGTGTGTGTGTGTGTGTGTGTGTGTGTGTGTGTGTGTGTGTGTGTGTGTGTGTGTGTGTGTGTGTGTGTGTGTGTGTGTGTGTGTGTGTGTGTGTGTGTGTGTGTGTACAAGGGAAATGAGGGTGGACTTCCAGCATGGCTTCCTTCAAAACAGTTGCAGATGTTCCGGAGATGTTCTCTCTCTCTGTCTACTCCCACTGAGAAGCCAGTATTGCCAGATTTTGCAAGAGAAACAAGCAACCGGGTCTATGAAAACACCAGCCCAAAAGAAGCGACTATAATATCATGACCACTTTCAACCTACTGTATATGCATCGGCTAGATCGGCTATTTGAAAATAGACGATCTACAAGCTCGCATCCCATCGTCTATTTGAAAAAAAACATTATATTTTTGTACCTGTCACAAAATATTTTTTAGATGGGGGGGTCTGTGGATTAGTATGTTAATGTTTGAGAACCACTGGTTTAAACAACCTTAGGAAACAAACCCCAAATAAACAACTACACTTGTTGACTAGAAACAAGGCCAAACAACCGCAACCCGCAACTACCAATATTTACGACTTCACAGAAAGAAAAGGCCAAAGTCGCTTATAACAAGCAGACATGGCAACACTGGTGAGGAGCTTGAATTGCCTCTCTGTCTGACCTGGCTCACTTGAATCACCCCCCCCTCTCTCTCTCTCTCTCTCTCTCTCTCTCTCTCTCTCTCTCTCTCTCTCTCTCTCTCTCTCTCTCTCTCTCTCCCTTTGAGAGACACACACACACACACACACACACACACACACACACACACACACACACACACACACACACACACACACACACACACACACACACACCATGTTTGTATTACCATACTTGTGAGCACAACATCATCTTGGGACGACATTGAAAATTGCTGAAAATTTGCCAACAACCTCACAACAAGACGTCACAACGTGACATGTTGTGAGCTTGTAGATCACATAAGCAACCCAGTATTAATCAGGCAGAACTCCCTAACCCAACCCCAACCTGAATCTTTTCCTGATTGTAAAAGCCTAACCCCCCCCCCCCCCCAATCTTTTTTAAACCATAAAAAACAACCATTTATCTTGTGAGGAACCAGGAAAATATTGTCCTCACAATGTCATATTTCTCTACTACTACTGTACTACTATACTTGTGGGCACGCACGCACGCACGCACGCACGCACGCACGCACGCACGCACGCACGCACGCACGCACGCACGCACGCACGCACGCACGCACGCACGCACGCACGCACGCACGCACGCACGCACGCACGCACGCACGCGTAACCAGTGACTGACCCCATTACAGGCGCTATAGCCTCGGGGCCAAACAGTGGGCCTCTTATCATTGACCTCAACACAGAGAAGTTGGAAAGAAATATGAGCTGGCTGACACCTCACAGCTACAGCCAACTGTACACACATGCACACACACACACACACGCACACACACACACGCACACACACAAGGGGGTTAGACAGGACTTCTTTTCATGAAGGAAAATAGCCGATATCTTGGAGAAGAGGGAGGAAATGCAGAGAGATGGCGAGAGGACAAGGAGGGAGGGGGGGAGGGGCAGCATGAAACAAGCAGAGAGCGAGGACAGATCTCAAGCAGAAGAAGAAGAAGAGAAAAGTCCCCTCCATGCATGTTGCTTCATCTCCACATTACTGATGTTCATGCTGGCCCTGGCCTGAACGCTCATTCCTACTGAACGACTCTGTCTGGCAGCCCTTTAAAAAACACATTAAAGTGCTCTGTTCTGCATGAAGCCCCAGTTGTTGCTCTGTTTTCTCTCTCCTTAGTTGAACGAAAACCCCGCCCACCACCCCCGTCCTGTCTCTTGTTCTGCCTCTGTTACCACTCATTTCTGTGTTCTGACTGCGCCAGTGGCACTTTGTTCATTAAGGGCATGAACAACCTGCTGGATCCCAACCAGTCAGGGTTCAAACCGGCCCACTCCATGGAAACGGCACTCCTTGCGGTTACAGAAGCACTCCATGCTGCCCACAGGCTGCAGTCCTGGTTCTTCTAGACCTACCAGAAGCATTTGATACAGTTGAACCACCAGCTGCTCCTGGACACCCTTGCTGACCTGGGCATCGCTGGGATGGCTCTAAAGTGGTTCTCCTCCTATACCTGACTGACCGGACCTATCAGGTTTCTTGGATCGGTTTGCTTTCACCCCCCCGCACCCTCCTAAACCGGGGTCTCCCAGGGATCTGTACTTGGCCCCCTCCTTTTCTCCCTGTACACTAAATCTCTTGGCTTTCATCTCTGACCCCAGGTACTAGCTGTCGCCTCTGTGTCAGCTAATGGGGATCCATTCAATAAACAATCCATCTTATCACTGCTATGCCGATGACACTCAACTGATCTACAGGCTCAGTAGCTACAAGCTCAACGCGATGCGACGCAATGTGAGCTTGTAAATCTGCTATTTTCAAAAGATTTTAATAAATGATATACATATTGATACCTTCTGAAACGGGACATTCTGCATAATGAGTACTTTTACTTTTGGTACTTTAAGTATATTTTGATGCCAATACTGTTGTACTTTAACTCAAGTAGATTTTGATTACCAGACTTTTACTTGTAACAGAGTGTTTCTACATTGCAGTATTGATACTTAAGTAAAGAAATGTAGTACTTTTTCCACCACTGGACTTGGGAAGAACGTTATTGTCATGAACATTCTTTCAAGTTCATTTGACCAAAGAACGCTTGCTAGTTTGATTGAGATGGACTTGTTGTACTTGAAGTCAAGTGAATGCAGATCCTTTATAATAGTATAGTAGTAGTACTGTAATAGTAGTAGTATAATAGTTTATAATAGTGGGCCTTCCCATCAATGACGGGCCAAATGTTCAAATCGGCATAACTTTTCCAAAATGAGCAAATTGTGATATCTACATTTCCCTGTGCATTTCTTGCTCTCTCAAATGTTCTCAGAAGTCAATTTTTATGGCAAAATTATGGTTTATTCTACAAAGATGAATGTAACCACTTAAACCATCAATTCTTATTAAACTTGACCCTTGGCTCTGTACTTGGTCTGCACTTTTTTTCCCTCTACACTAAATCTCATCGGCAAAAATAGCCGATCTACAAGCTCACAACGTGTCGCGCCGCAGTATAGGGACGCTAGGGTTCAAGTATTTAATGTTAAGATAACACACAAAGATTTGGCGTCCCCCCCCCCCCCTGTAGTAACTCGGTGGACCCTCTAGGGGTCTCAGACTCCGCTGTTGGAGAACCCTGGCCTACAGAACAGCAGTTAGGATGCCGTACCTGACTGGGCCCGGTTACTTGTGGAAATATGGGTAAACGATAAGAAAGTTTACTCTGAAAACTTTGGCTTTCAGGCTATAATAATGTCTATACATTTACGCTGAAGAGAAGTTGTTTCAACAGGCTGTTTGTTGGGTGAATACAGCAGAACAGAAAGATAAGACCTGACATGTTCACCGTTCTGTTAACAATTAATTACACCACAGCGATGAAATATCAAGATATGATGCTTTTGTTTCTTGCTCCTAGACACGTGCACTTGCATGCATGTTGTTTGTGTGTGTGTGTGTGTGTGTGTGTGTGTGTGTGTGTGTGTGTGTGTGTCATGTTATAGTGCATGAGGTGGGGCATAGACAGTGGTGTAAAGTAACTAAGTACATTTACTTAAGTACGGTACTTGAGTAAAATGTTGAGGTATTTGTACTTTACTTGAGTATTTCCAATTTCCAATACTTTTACTTCTACTCCACTACATCTCAGAGGCAAATATTGTACTTTTACCCACTACAATTATTTGAAAACTTTAGTTACTGGTTACTTTGCAGATATAAATTATTACATTATAAAACATACATTAACCACTTCAGCCTTATTTTATACCTAGGCTATATGAAAATAGCCGATCTACAAGCTCGACGCGTTGTGAGCTTGTAGATCTGCTATTTTAGTTCTTTAACCTTTGTTACGTTAAGTATATTTTGATGCCAATACTTTTGTACTTTTACTCAAGTAAATGTTCAATTCTGTGCTTTTACTTGTATCAAAGTATTTCTATATTTTAGTATTGGTACTTTTAATTAAGTAAAACATTTGAGTACTTTTTCCACCACTGGGCATAGATATGGAGCATGGAGGATGGTGCTCTCTTGGGGCACAAACGAAAGCAGTCTTCATATTAGAACCACAAGACTTTTTGTGTTAAAAGTATTCAATCAATCAATCAATCAATATTATAGACAGGAAGTTGGAGCCCCATCCCCCCGTTCACATTGTTTATTCTCTATGAAACAAAGAGATGTGACTGCATGTGTCATCCATGATAAACAAGGATCATTTCTGTCCTCCATGATAAACAAGGATCATTTCTGTCATCCATGATAAACAAGGATCATTTCTGTCATCCATGATAAAACAAGGATCATTTCCATGACTGTACATGTAGGGACAGAGTACTGTAAACAACATGACAACAACAACGTTAAGTGCGCTACAGTTTGATTTCAAAATGGCCGCGGGCAAAAATATATATGGCATCAGGGCTAGCAAAACAATGTCAGCCCCGCAATATTTTTCAAGTTCCATCCCAAAATATAGATTATAATAATAGGCAATGCTTAGATTTTTTGTGTCAACATAATACAAAAAGAAATACTGAAATATTTGCATACAGACAATACTGAAAACAACAATGACTTAAATCATCCAAACAAAAATAAGAGTTTACTTTCAATAATGAACCAAAATAGAACAAATGTAATTGAGATATTAGCACATTCAGATGATGTCCCTTTATGTTTGAGACTTGTAATCCAAATCCCATATTAATCATACATATCATGACGGCTGTGGTGACTGTCACTTGTCCTTTTTTATTTTTTTTAACAGCCTCACATATACCGTACGTCCAGTTGTCCCTTCATCATCATAAATGTCTCCGTACGGAACAGGACAGGATTCCAGGACGTCCCCAGGCTTTCATGTCACCTGATTCGGACGCTATCAATGCATTGAATGGGACTGTATCACGTTGAATCAGACCATTGAATGGACATACTGACCTAACAACGGAGATGACTTATATAAAGTTAAGTTTCGGTTAGCGAACGTCGCAACGTTCGGGACGGCAACTCGCTCGCTTTAGCCTCTCGTGGCTGCAGTTCACTTGTGCCTACTCAGCGCCGTCCGAGTTATGTACAGTACCGATGTTGTGGGGACTGCTCTGCCTCCGGGTAGGTCAGTATCTCCTGATTACGCCCAATGAATAGCCTCGATCTCCAGGCTTTTAATGTTTAGTTTTGCTAAAAAATAAAAGCCCCAACCAACCAGAGTGCAGTGGGCGTCGCTCGTAATGTTGTGTTGACGGGGCGGGGGCTGACGGACAGATCGGTGAACCAATGGGATCAGGCGCATTCTCTCCGCGCTGATTTTAAACCCGCCCCTCTATACACCAAAGCAGGAAGGCTAGTGCAGCCTACCCAATGAATGGTCTGATAAATCGCGGGTAGGTCAGTATGTCGCCTACTTTGCCCATTCAATGGTCTGATAAAACGTGATAATCTCCCATTCAATGCATTAATAGCATTCGAAGCCGGTCTTCATGTCAAAGTATGAATTCTGAGCACCGAGCCAAACGTGCGACAAATTCACGCTCACATTAAGCTGGCGTTCAGATGTTGTAAATAATAATAATAATAATACCTTCCCCCAATATGCCATTAGGTTAGGTTTTGGGTGTTATATCCAGGGGTGGAAAGCAACTAAGTACATTTACTCTTAAGTACTGTACTTAAGTACAAATTTGAGGTATTTGTACTTTACTTGAGTATTTCCAGTTTCCAATACTTTTACTTCTACTCCACTACATCTCAGAGGCAAATATTATACTTTTACTCCACTACAATTAATTGTCAACTTTAGTTACTAGTTACTTTGTAGATTTTGATTATTATTACAAAGCATAGTCTACATTTACCACTTCAGCCCTATGTACATTTCGGCCATTAGAAAATAGCCGATCTACAAGCTCACAATGCGTCGCATCGCAACACATTGTGAGCTTGTAGATCTGCTATTTTCAAAAGATTTGTATACATTTGAAAACTTTAAATGGGACATTCTGCACAATGAGTACTTTTACTTTTGGTGCTCTAAGTACATTTTGATGCCAATACTTTTGCACTTTTACTCAAGTACATTTTGAATTCCGGACTTTCACTTGTAACAGAGTATGTCTATAGTGCAGTATTGATACTTTTACTTAAGTAAAACATTGGAGTACTTTTTCCACCACTGGTTATATCCTCCATGATTAGCTTTTAACAGAAACATTAATGATCGACAGTGTTATATCATTTTAGCCCTTAAAATAGGGTTTTAATTAGACATAGCTGTGGTTAGCAGCCGTTAACCGCTTAAACCCTGTATATACTTTAGTTGACCGGAGTTCCCCAGGGGTCTATACTAGGGCACCCTCCTTTTTCCCCTCTCCACTAAACATCTTCAGCGAAAATAGCTCATCGACAAGCTTTAAACAAGCTTGTAGATCTTCAATTTTGGAATGTTCGCCCACTAGAATAGGGACACTAGGGTTCAAGTGGTTTTAAGCAAAAAGAAAATAAAAAACCCTTCTTTGTAGATGATGCTTTGTTAAAGGAGAATTTCGGGTGGTACAAGTGGTACCGTAGAAAGAAATCATAACTCCATCCCGAGTCTGCCGCAGCTAAAAACCCAGAGCGGATGCTCCATGCTCTAGATCGTGTTCTATCGCAATTGTCTATATTATTTTTTGTTCATATCTGACTTTCCTAATGACAGAAAACTGTCCACGGGGTTTTTGTCCCAAATGGGCCGCCGTAGTGTTTACATCAGCGATCACGGGCGAAATCTCGTCTCGCGAGACTTCCAGAGGGAGGGGTTCATCTCACACAAACACCGTTTTTTTGTCATTAGGAAAGTCCGATATGAACAAAGCAATATATATAAAATCGCGATAGAAATACGCGATCTAGAGCATGGGCCGTCCGCTCTGGTTTTTAGCTGCAGCGGACTCTGGGTGGAGTTATGAATTCTTCCTACTGTAATATCATATTGTAATATCATATAAAAGGTAAGAAAAATGTAGTCCGAAGTTCTCCTTTAACCCATTAAGACCTGAAGCCGTGTATCTATATCAGTGGTGCTCAAACTTTTTTATGTCAAGGACCCCCAAAATGATATGTATTTGGCCACCGACCCCCATCTCAAAATGTTTTGTTCCAGGGACCCCCATGAAGCAAAGATTTGAGTTACAAATGTTCGCTTTAAACAATATATATATAAGATTTGCACAAATTTTCACGATTTTTCAAAAAATAGCAGATCTACAAGCTCGTGTGCTTGTATATCTGCTATTTTTGAATAGCCAAAGTGTAAAATAATGCTTTTTAGCTCAAAAGAAAAAGTGACACAGATGCGTTCCAGGTCTTAATGGGTTAATAAACTATGGTCCAGTTACAGCAAAAAAAAAACAATTCTTTGGCATTTGATTTCTGAGGAGAGAGAAGGAAAAAAAAGATTGCACTAACAGTGTTGGATCAGAGGAGAGAGAGAGAGAGAGAGAGAGAGAGAGAGAGAGAGAGAGAGAGAGAGAGAGAGAGAGAGAGAGAGAGAGAGAGAGAGAGAGAGAGAGAGAGAGAGAGAGAGAGAGAGAGAGAGAGAGAGAGAGAGAGAGAGAGAGAGAGAGAGAGAGAGAGATGTATCAAAGTTCAGTTTAAAATGCACAACATACACACTCATCTATACGTGAACGTCTCCAGAGGTACTATAGGTTTCTGTTATCATAAGGCGTACCATTCAGACTACAAGCATATGGATCTAACTTAGCATAATATTGCAAAGATATTCACCGAGGGACTTAAATTAGATTTTGAGTTAGAGAAAAAAAAAAGTCTGCTTTTGCTTTAACGGAGAAGAGAAGCCGGTCGAAACCTGATAACACAGAAATGTGATTTTCACATTGGGTGGAGGAGAGAAAAAAATGCAAATATCTCAGCAAAAAATCTACACAATAAGGATTAATAGAGTTTTTTTTTTCTTTTTTCTTTTTTTGTTGTTGCTAAAGGCAAGGAATCTACTTGAGAGGGAGAGAGTACAGGCCTTTTGCCAAAGCCAAGGTCGTTTGTTCACATACTAGCACGAATGACAGGAATAAATGAAATGAATTAACACAAAAAAAAAAGAGTCTTATGTCCTCCAGTTCTCTACCAGTTTTAGGAATGTTTTCTGAAATGAGAATATTCACAGAAGACAGCCGAAGCCCTTTTTTTACATGAAAGAAATGTACAGGAAAGAAAATAATAAACGAGAATATGAGATGCAACAACGATAAAATCATGGAGAAACTCTTTGATTAAAGAAGCCTCTCTCTTCACATGTTAAAGAGTAACGGAGCAGAACGTGTCACTAAAGGGCCGAACACACACCAAGCACCATAACTACACTATAACCATAAGCATAAATATGTTGTTTTAAATATCTAAACCAGCTGTCTTCAACGTTTTTCAGGCCAATGACCCCTTAGCTGAGAGAGAGATGAAGCAGGGACCCCTTAGCTGAGAGAGAGATGAAGCAGGGACCCCTTAGCTGAGAGAGAGATGAAGCAGGGACCCCTTAGCTGAGAGAGAGATGAAGCAGGGACCCCTTAGCTGAGAGAGAGATGAAGCAGGGACCCCCCCACTATATATTGGATTCATGTTAAATGTGTGTTTTCAGACATTTAACCACTTAAACCCTCAATACTTAATAATTGTTAGTTATGGCTATAGTTATAGTTCTTGGTGTGTGAATGCCCTTTAATGCCACACAGCAAAGTCCTCTGTGTTTAGAGGGCAAGACTAGAGGTTTGGGTTGTGTATTTACCTTGCCATGATGTAACTCCAAAGGTGGACAAGAAATCAAAAATTATTGCTCCATTGATTAGGAATTGATAATTGAAAATATGCTCCTCATTGACTTACATTATACGCTGAAAAAGGTCTCACTCTTTTAGAACATAAACAAACACAATCAAAGCTGATTCAGACAATATATAACAGCACCTGGATCCACGGATCCGGATATTCAAATAGTAAAATCAACATCATATAAATGTCACTTGATGTCATACTAATAAGTTCACTTTTGCAAGAACTGATCTTTCTAATCAATGGAGCAATTATTTTTGATTTCTTGTCCACCTTTGGAGTTACATCATGGCAAGGGAACTACACAACCCAAACCTCTACCAAAGTGGTCTTGGTCTGTAATGAAACTCTGAGGATTATTAAAACATATTCACTTCATTGTCTTAGTTTAACCACTTAAGTCCTCTATATACTTCATCATATGACAAATTGCGACCTCTGCAAGGTTTTAGATTATCTATTTTTTTTAAATGGATTGGAAATTACATTTATTGGAAATGTACGGATTTATTTGGAAAGATTTGCCATAATTAAATCCCCAAATATGGACACCAGGTCGAAAGTGCTTAAAATGAACATTGAGGATTTTTACTGTGTAGCATCGCATATCGTCTCTGTCGGATGGAAACCTCATATGTCCAAAACTGTTACTTTTCAGGATTAAAGATCGACAAGCTCAAAACGCGACGCTTCGCGCCGCGTTTCCAGCTTGTGGATTCGGCTACTTTTGTGTGACGCTGTAGTATGATCAAGTAAGGCGTTCATTTACGAAAAAAAACACAAAAAGTTAGAATATGGAGATAGGAGGTTTCGATATGCATGTTGCAGGACAAGGTAAACAGGACAGATTCCGTCTTCCTCGCTGCTACATTCCGGCAAATCCGACTTTTGGACATCGTTTTCCTCCTATAAAAGGTGAGGTGCATGTTAACAAAAAATAAAAAGGGAATGTTTTGGGTAATATTGCCACTTTGCCCCCATTGGCGTTCCCTCTGCTTTTAGGACGACTTTTAGACACGGACACAGAAAGGACAGCAGAGTGTTCGTCACATGATGCTCCAGTCGGACCGTCCGTCGTGTGCACTGAGCAATAAAGGTGACTGGCGACGCTTTAAAAAAAAAAAAACTCCCCAGACTGTAAGATGTTGACCTTGGCCAAGGACAGCGTCGCCTTCTAACGTTTCTACTGAGATCTGAGAGGGTCCATTTTCCCATTACGCCACGCCGCTCTTATCTACAGAAACACTAAAATCCGGTTAAATGGAGCCATTTTCTCATTTGCCTGTGGAGGTCATTTTTCATGCTCGGGGAACTCCACTCACTCAGCTTCCAGACACAAGGGGCCCCCCCGGTTTGGTAATGAGAGCCTGTTCATTGGAGGGTCCAGAGAGGAACGAACGAACGAACGCCGTACGGACCCCCTTTCCTCTTAGAAATGGCGAGGCTGATGATAATTTGCAGCCTGTGTAGGAAAAGGTTGCGGGCCGCTTAGCACGTGCCGGGGTCCTTCTGTCGGTCGAGACGTCAGGGGACGAGCCCCCGAAGAAGGCCAGCCCGGCGTCGTCGTCTCCTCTCCCTCGTCCTTTTATCTTTTTCTCTTTTTTAAATCGATTGGAAATGTAGACCGGTGACATCGGGGTCAGTGCTGTTGCTCGGCAAAACCCTGTTTTTAAAGAGGAAGAGGGAAAAAAACGAAGCTTCAGAGACAATTCAACCAATCACGAGAACCCTAATGCCAACTCCCCTCCCCCCCGACACACACACACACACACGCACACACACACACACACACACACACACACACACACACACACACACACACACACACACACACACACACACACACACACACACACACACACACACACAGCTATTATAGGAAGCCACTCAATTATGTCCGCTGGTGTCCAACAAGTATATGTTAACTATATTGTATGTAACAATGTTCTGCCGTATAGACACTTTGTAACTGGCTGTTTTCCTATTGTCTGACTGCACTGGCAGTGTTTATGTCCTTTGTACAAGGTATTCTTGTACTTCTGTTTATGTGGACGTAAACAAATATTTCAAATGTGTGTGTGTGTGTGTGTGTGTTGCAGTGTTGATTTCGTCGACTAAAACTATGACGAAAAATGTTAGACGAAAATGAAATAAAAACTAAATAAAAACTAAGCTACGATGACTAAAATTAAGACTAAATATATTGACAATTTCATTAACAAATAAAAACTAGACTAAAATGTTAGTGAGGGACTAGTGGAGAAGAGATCCAGTAGAACTAAAAGACAAGTCATTTTATGTTTGGTGTCAGGTGTTATGTCAGGTGTTGCGCTCTGAAAATAGCAGATCTACAAGCTCACAACGCATCGCAGCGCGACGCGTTGTGAGCTTGTAGATCTGCTATTTTCAGCATGCAACCAAGAGTAAAAACAGCCATTACGATCAAGGCACCACCAAAATACATTTTAATCGACTAAATCAACTGTAGATTTAGTTGACTATAATCTTATGATTTTTAGTCGACTAAAACTAGACAAAAACTGAAACATTTCAGATGATTAAAATATGACTAAAACTAAATGGAATTTTATTCAAAAGACTGACTAAAACAAAATAAAAAATTGTTGTCAAAAATCAACACTTTGTGTGTGTGTGTGTGTGCGTGTGTGTGCGTGCGCATGTGTGTGTGTGTGTGTGTTGCAGTAAGACACCTACGGAGGCCTTTCAGGAGGAGAAGCAGAGTCCGCAGCACTCCATGCAGATCTCCAGGCAGTCGGCGGACTCGCAGCACGCGTCGATGATGCCACAGTCCATGTCGCACGGCAGGTCGCAGTCGCCGCACTCCTCCGACGCGCAGCAGCAGCAGAAGCACGAGTCGTCGCCGGCGCACGAGCCGCACGTGGCGCAGTCCAGCACGATGTTGCACAGCGTCAGGAACTCACAGAACAGACAGGCCAGGATGCAGTGGACGCAGCAGTCTGGAGGAGAGACAGGTTAGAATGCATTTAGTTATCTCCTTTTTGCACAGACCAAGGGGGTCGGCCTATAGGAGGCTTTGTCTGTCGGTCAGCTTGTAGATCTGCTATTTTCAAACATTTTTGTACTTTTACTGTTAGTACTTTAAGTACATTTTGATACCAATACTCAGTGGTGGAAAGTAACTAAGTACATTTACTTAAATACTGTACTTAAGTACAATTTTGAGGTATTTGTACTTTACTTGAGTATTTCCAATTTCCAGTACTTTTACTTCTACTCCACTACATCTCAGAGGCAAATATTGTACTTTTACTCCACTACAATTATTTGAAAACTTTAGTTACTAGTTACTTTTCAGATATAAACTATGATATAATGAAACATGCATTAACCACTTTAAACCCATTTTAAACCTAGGCTATTTGAAAATAGCAGATCTACAAGCTCACAACGCGTCGCATCGCGACGCGTTGTGAGCTTGTAGATCGGCTATTTTCAAATATTTAGTACTTTTACTTTTGGTACTTTAAGTACATTTTGATGCCAATACTTTTGTACTTTTACTCAA
>NC_137612.1:13090264-13117764 GCF_963280865.1 Gymnoscopelus braueri | reverse complement strand
CCGAAGGAGTATACCTTGTTCCGTACGCCCACAGCGGTTCGGGGGGATCTCTGGGAATCCCTCCCTCCTTTCAGGTGAATCGTCCAGCGAAACATGTCACACACCAGCAAGAGCTTGAATCAATGTTGGGCGAATCCGGATAAGTTACTAGTCAGAGGTTCAACATGTTTTCGGTGCTAAATGACATCTTGTTTATTTGAACATGCATTTTAAAGGACAATTACGTGTTTGTGATAACGATGATGTGATATCATGGCATTATGTGTAGAATCGCT
This sequence comes from Gymnoscopelus braueri, assembly GCF_963280865.1. Taxonomy (NCBI): domain Eukaryota; kingdom Metazoa; phylum Chordata; class Actinopteri; order Myctophiformes; family Myctophidae; genus Gymnoscopelus; species Gymnoscopelus braueri. The sequence continues at coordinate 13,117,489 of NC_137612.1, read as the reverse complement.
AATGACGGTACTCAGAATAGCCATTTTGGTTTTACATTTTGTTCGTCAGTTGTTATGACATCACTTATCTCCATATTTGGGCATATCGAGAGACAGACATGCTAATGCTCTGTTTCTCAACGTCGAGTCTGGCGACCACCGGGGGTCCAAATGGACCCTTATGGGTCTGTAACTCTGAGAGAGTGATTCTCAACCTTCTTAATTTCACAGACACCCAATTTGATACCATTTTGATCTCTGGTACCCGGCTCTAGATGACTCCTATGTTATGACCTTTAGAAAAACACATCTAGCTCGGATTTCTTCTTTTTTTTGTGAAAACAAGCCATATTCAACTGCCGATTACAACAGCATGGACGATCGCGGTGAAAATGTTTTTGTTCGGGTGGATAGACGAGACCCTCCCCCTCCCCCCAGACAGCTTTGTTTACATCCGTGTGCACATCGTGGCTTCCCGTGGGTCTCCGTGGATCGTCAATATAAGGTAAAAACGCCTGCAGAGGTGGATGAATTAATTAATTAAATCCTGGCAGTCAATGTGTTAAGACCGGGAACGCATCTGTGTCATTTAACATTTCTTTGGCTATTAAAAAATAGCAGATATACAAGCTCATGAGTGCCACGCTATGAGCTTGTATATCTGTAGATCTGAGTATTTCCAATTTTCAGTACTTTTACTTCTACTCCACTACATCTCAGAGGCAAATATTGTACTTTTACTCCATCCACAAGCTCACAATGCGTTGCGATACGACACATTGTAAGCTTGTAGATCTGCTATTTTCAAAAGGTTTTATACATTTTAAAACTTGTGAAATGGGACATTCTGCATAATGAGTACGTTCTACTTTTGGTACTTTAAGTACATTTTGATAATACTTTTGTACTTTTACTCAAGTAAATTTTTTATTCCGGACTTTTACTAGTATTTATACATTGCAGTATTGATACTTTTACTGAAGTAAAACATTTTATTACTTTTTCCACCACTGTATAGGACCAAGGGGGTGGAGCATCCCAAGGGGGTGGAGCCTCCCTATATTGTACAGTATCTCCCAGAACCAGGTCTCTCAGACCCGACAGTCAGCTGTACATGAAGTCGACTAAAACGATGACGAAAAATGTTCGTCGACGACCCTTTTTCCACTGACGAAAACGAAATAAAAAGTAAATAAAAACTAAGCTATGATGACTAAAACTAGACTAAATATATTGACAATTTCGTCAGCAAATAAAAACTAGACTAAAACGTTAGTGAGGGACTAGTGGAGAAGAGATCCAGTACAACAAAGTCATTTTATGTTTGGTTGAGCTCAGGCTCTGAAAATAGCAGATCTACAAGCTCACAACGCGTCGCGTTGTGAGCTTGTAGATCGGCTATTATCAGCATGCAACCAAGTGTAAAATCAGCCATTGGGACGCCATCAAGGCACCGCCTAAATACAATTTAGTCGTCTAAATCAATTGTAGATTTAGTCGACTAAAACTAGACTAAAACTAAAACACTTCATAAGACTGAAATATGACTAAAACTAAGTGGAACTTTTATTAGTATTATTACTATTCAAAAGACTATTACTAAAACTAAATCAAAATCTGCTGTCAAAATCAACACTGCTGACAGTCAGCTGTACATGAAGACTCCAGGGTCTAGCACGGTAAGGACGGGCGACCGCGCCTTTGCCGTGTTGGCACCAAAGTTGTGGAACAAACTCCCTTTGAGGATCAAAGCCGGCCCACCCTAAAGGGACTTATAAAAACATGCTTAAGACCCACCTTTTCACTCTAGAGGACTAGTTTCTACCAGTGGTGGAAAAAGTACTCAAATGTTTTTTAGGTAAAAACTTAGGTAAAAGTATCAATACTGCAATGTATAAATTCTCTGTTACAAGTTAAAGTCCGGAATTAAAAATGTACTTGAGTACAAGAACAAAAGTTTTGGTATCAACATGTACTTAAGTACCAAACGTAGAAAGTACTCGTTATGCAGAATGTCCCATTTCAAGTTTTCAAAATGTATAAAACATATATTGAAAATAGCAGATCCACAAGTAGTAGATAGGCTATTTTCAAATGGCCGAAATTGGTTAATGTATGTTTTGAAATATTGGAAAATTGGAAATACTCCAAGTAAAAGTACTTCAAAATTGTACTTTAGTACTGCAATTGAGTAAATGTACTTTACGCCACTGGTTTCTACTCCCTCCTGCTGTGACTGACTGACAGTGTGATCGATTTCTTCTTGTCCTAGTCGAGTCTTCTTTGTCTTGTCCTATGTTATTCTCTTTGTCTCTTTATTGTCTCTTTCTTCGGACTGCGCCCTGGGCCAGTGTGATAACTGGATTGGGGGCGCACCACAAATACCTAGCCTGAAAGAGCGAGCCCTATTGATGGTCTTGAAGGGCGGATCCAAACCCAGGCGGTTGGATTCCAGCGCCGCTTCCTATTGCTTCATCAATCTATGTCCCCGCAGGCATGGGTTTCCGAGGCTACAAATACCAAACCTATGGCGCGTCCGTAGCCTATATGCGGCGTTTTGACGAGACGCGTGTCTGAAGCGTGGAGTTCGACATTGGTGAACTTTGACAAGGTGTCAACCAATAATAACCCCACTTGGCAGCCATTTTTATCGTAGTTTTCTTTCTGCTTCCAACCACTCCCAACATAACAAGTCAAACAAACTACAGTACTACACAATGAAAAACCGACACTATAGCCCACACAACCCTGCAAGACAAAAGTGAGAAATAGCTGTGTTTGGTGTCTTGGCAGCAAGACGCGTTGGCTGCAACGCTCGTGACGCACATGCGTGACCGTATGCTAAACCCTTCGTAAAGCATGAACGAATACATACAGAAGGAATTGGAATTGGCAACGCCAGCGCCACCCGAAACTCCAGTCTAAATCCTTTGCATACACCCTGTGACTGGTGGGATTTTCCAGTAACGCAATACTGGCCAAATCGCTGACATTTTGCTCGTTCGGACTAAACTCTCCACTCGCACCTCACATGATGTTGTTTTTGCCTGCATGTGTAGCGCAATGGCTTCATCACGAGATATCATCACCTGATCAATTATGGCAGGGGTCTTCAACAGGGGGTCCGGGACCCCTAGGGGGTCCTCAGAGTTACTACAGGGGGTCCGTCAAGTCTTTGTGTGACGGGGAACATTAGCCGAAAATAGCAGATCTACAAGTTGTGAGCTTGTAGATCGGCTATTTTCGGAGAGTTGGTGTAGAGGGGAAAAAGAGCAGACCAGGCGCAGAGCCTAAATATTGAGGGTTTAGAACGTTAACTATCCGAAAATATACATTAGCATGAATCCAACTAGCTATGAAATCTATGAAAAAGTTTAATCTGCAACACAATGTTATACAATATGTAGTGGGGGGTCCCTGCTTCATCTCTCTCTCAGCTAGGGGGTCCTTGGGCTGAAAAACGTTGAAGTCACCTGAATTAACTGGATATCGGATCGGCGTATGGACTCACGTTATTCTCCGATGCCGGGTCCAGCATTTTAGGCAGTATCTCGTCTCTGTCGGGTGGAAACCTCATATGTCCAAAACTGTTACTTTTCAGGATACAAATTCAAAAGTAGCAGATCTACAAACTCGAAACGCTCTTTGCGACGCGTTTTGAGCTTGTAGATCTGCTACTTTTGATGCTTTATTGTGATGCTGTAGTGATCAAGTAGGGGTTCATTTACGGTAAAACACAAAAAGTTAGAATAGGGAGATAAGAGGTTTCTGCCCGACAGCAATGATATGTGTGTGTTGCATGCAGATATAATTTATGTGTGCGTGTGGAGCATTCAATATTGTGTGTGTGTGTGTGTGTGTGTGTGTGTGTGTGTGTGTGTGTGTGTGTGTGTGTGTGTGTGTGTGTGTGTGTGTGTGTGTGTGTGTGTGTGTGTGTGTGTGTGTGTGTGTGTGCGCGTGTGGTGGGTGCGTGCGTGCGTGCAGTGCAGTGCAGCATGCAGATATGGTAGAGAGACAACCAGACACAGACGGAGTCACGGCTGTCTCCACATTGAGCTTGAGGCTAGACAACAATGACTGCTTACTCACACACACACACACACACACACACACACACACACACACACACACACACACACACACACACACACACACACACACACACACACACACACACACACACACACACACACACAGACACGCACAGGAGCAAGCACACAAACACACACAGTACACTACATACACTCACGCATACATACATACATACAAGGTCTCTTTGTCTGTTTAAGCGAGAAAGTCTAAGGATATGAGAGAGAGAGAGAGAGAGAGAGAGAGAGAGAGAGAGAGAGAGAGAGAGAGAGAGAGAGAGAGAGAGAGAGAGAGAGAGAGAGAGAGAGAGAGAAAAATGTTGGTTGCATATTTGTACCAGTTGGATGTGTTGGGTGTGACTCATACGGCAGAGTGACTCAGCACTTTAAAATAACAACAAATAAAGAGCTAAATGACATGATTGGTAGCTGACATGATGGGACCAGCAAACCACAGCCAGAGCAGCACGACATATTATATATTTAAGTAAAAAGTAGCATAGTGTACGTTTCCCCCACAATGTATAAATACTCTGTTACAAGTTAAAAAGCCTGTTATTTAGACTTTGACTTGAGTAAAAGTAGGCTACAAAAGTATTGACTTCAAAATTGCAGTATGAGAGAGAGAGAGAGAGAGAGAGAGAGAGAGAGAGAGAGAGAGAGAGAGAGAGAAGAGAGAGAGAGAGAGAGAGAGAGAGAGAGAGAGAGAGAGAGAGAGAGAGGGGGGTAGTATTGGCCCTGGGCCCTATTCCTGGAAAGGTGAATTAGAGCTAAAGCCTGGCTTTAAACCCCTATCCTGGCTTAATTTAGCCAGGATTAGGGCTGAATCGGTTCCTAGAAAGCTGAATTATCTTGAAGATTAGTTTAGCCAGTTCACCCTGGCTAAGTTTAGCCATGACCCGATTCCACGAAAGAGAATTTAAGCAAGCCTACCTTAGTTACCATGGCAATTTAGCTGTGAAGTTAGCCTGGTCAGGAGCAGGCTAACAGCCAAGCTTACTTAATCCAGTGTCTTTGTTCTTCAAGTTTTTCCACAGTTAATTCAACACATGTGTTTGTATATGGACTCATTTGAATGACCCTGCATTCAAATAAAATGAAATCAATACAATAAGATATAATCAATGTAATTATATTACTGAAATAGTGTGTGACCATGAATCATAATTGTTTCACAATGACTCATGTGATATGTCATTGTCACTCTGTTAACACTATAGTTCATATTGTTGTTAGATGTTTGATAATATATTACCATTTTTTTTTATATTATAAAAAATGTCTAACACATATATATATATATATATATATATATATATATATATATATATATATATATATATATATATATATATATATATATATATATTAGTTACGGGTTTAGAGGAGCCTCTTTGTAAGTCAATAAGGAGCATATTTTAAATTATCAATTTCTAGTCAATGGAGAAATATATTTTTATTTCTTGTCCACCTTTGGAGTTACATCATGATGGCAAGGTCTTGCAAATGTGGGGTTATTGCGTGTCTCATCCCGTCGCGGTCAACCCCCCCGTCCCGTCCCCCGTCCCGTCCCGTCCCGTCCCGTCCCGTCCCGTCCCGTCCCGTCCGTCCCGTGCGTCCCGTTGCGGCCCCCGTCGCAGTACAGCGACCCCCCCCCCCGTCCCCCCCGTCCCGTCCCATCCGTACGTCCTGTTGCCCGTCCGTCGCAAACACACACACACACACACACACACACACACACACACACACACACACACACACACACACACACACACACACACACACACACACACACACACACACACACACTCTGTGTGTGCTTGCAATACTTTGCCACGCTTTCTCCCTGGATCTATTTATTGCGGTCGCGTTTCCTTTCTTGCTTAAATACATTTTACTTCCTTGTATGATTTCATGAGCTGCTGCAGTGCTGCTGTTCAGCCACAGAGAAGAACGCCACTCTGGTTTTGGACTCCATGATTGGTCAAGTTCAAGGATTCTGCTATCGACTTTCATGGTCTTTTATAGAATTACGTGAAACCTGGCTTAATTATCCTGGCTCGACACAGCCTGGCTTGACAAGGTCTAGCTCGACAAAGTCGCTCCTTTTCAGCCTGGCTTGGCGTTCCAGGAACCGAATAAACCAGGCTATACGGACCCGACTTTGTCAAGCCTGGATTTGACTTAAGGCCAGGCTTATTTAATTCACCTTTCAAGGAATAGGGCCCTGCAGGCTCTAGCGTGTGTGTTTTGTCTGCAGGAGTGTGTGTTCACGTATTTATGTGTGCACGAAGGAGTGAGTCACCACTGTCGGCTGACTGACTGCAGAACGCAGCGCTCACCTCTTCATCCATCCATCCATCCATCCATCCATCCATCCAACCATCCAGCTGTGAGCTTGTATATCTAATACATTTTTCTTTTTTTCCTTTACACAAATCTTCTCTTCTGGGGGGTCCCTGGCACAAAACCTGTTCCGATAGGGGTCCACGGCCGAATACATATCAATTTGGGGGGGTCCATGACGTGAAAACATTTGAGAACCACTGACTTGTTCTTTGATTTGATATAATTGCTTTGTTTTTACCTGTGCAGCACTGTGGTCAACTAAGGCTGTGTGAAAATGTGCTGCATAAATAAAGTTTTGATTGATTGAATGACTTCCATCACCTCTGTCCCATATCAGAGAGCTGCACCTCCTCCCCTAAAGGAGCTGCACCTCCTCCTCCCCTAAAGGAGCTGCACCTCCTCCTCTAAAGGAGCTGCACCTCCTCCCCTAAAGGAGCTGCACCTCCTCCCCTAAAGGAGCTGCACCTCCTCCCCTAAAGGCTGACCCTAACCCTGCCCTCTCTGCAGACGTCCCACGGTGGAATGACTCGCAACACTCTACTGTCTATCTTTACGGCTTTTTGTTCTCTGTTCTCTGTCTGTCTGCCCCCCCCCCCTCCACACTCTCTATCTCACACACATGTTTGTATTCCTACACTTTGGAGGACATCAACATTGTAGGACGGTGATTTCATGCCATTTTTTTCGGTAACCCGAAAAAAAAAAACTCCACCTCCTCAATCCCAATCCCTAAACCTAACTTCTAAATGCTTAATCCTAATCCTAACCTAAACCTAAAGCTAACCCCAACCTCAATCTTTTCCTGATTGTGTAAGCATAACTCAAACATATTTGTTGGGACTTTTGGTCCTCGTAAGTATAGTAATACAAGTGTGTACGCACGCACGCACGCACGCACGCACGCACGCACGCACGCACGCACGCACGCACGCACGCACGCACGCACGCACGCACGCACGCACGCACACACACACTACACACACACCCTCCTTCATTTCTCCTAAAAAGTCATGTTTCCTCTCCATCCCACACAGTGTGTCTCTTCTCTCTTCTTGTTGACAGTGAGTCAGTCCAGTTTAGCCACAGTTCTAGAGGCTCTAACACGACAGCAACAAACCCACAACCTCAAATAAGTCACACTAAAAATGAACGAGGAGGGGCTGATATATCCTGTACATTATTGAAGCAAACTGTGGAACCAGCTCCTCAACTCACTCCCAATCTACCGCCGTAGTCTGAGGACTCTCGCCCATTCAATGGTCTGATTCAACGTGATAATGTCCCATTCAATGCATTGATACAGTAGCATCCGAATCAGGTGCCTCAGCCCGTAGCACTTGCCCTAGCCTTGACGACCTTGCAGGCTTAGTCAAAGGTTAAAATGTATCATTTAGATAGCATGTTACGTAGACAGATGCCAGGTTCGTTTGTAGACCTGGCATCCTATAGTGCGTATAGTTTCAATGTAGAGATGATTGATTTTTTGATATTATACAGTTTAGACTGATGATAGGATCTTGGTTTACCCATGTAACTTGTACATTCAAAATATTATAAGTAAGAAAATCAATACATTAAAAAAAAAATTAATTAAAGTAATTATTGGGGTGTAAGTAATTATTGATGGGACGGATGCTTTGCTGTGCCACAGCAAACACTCCGTTTCGAATCTTAAAAAGATGGGAGCAAAACAGAGCAGGAAGAAAATGCGGCGACAAATTGACGACCTTGAACGACAACTCAATGACCAATGACCAACCGAAGGCACAACTTGATAGAGCTGAGAGAATGCAACAGCAACTCGATGACCAACGGAAGGCCGCAACACTACTGGAAGAACAAATTGACAGAGCTATGGCGAAATTAGCAGATCAACAAGCCAAGACAGCCAATACTTCTCCTGATGACTACAACGTAAGGCAGAAGGAGACAAACTGCAGGAGAGACACACAACTGACTGTTACTACACCCAAGGAACACCCCTCAGACGACAGCAACAACCATGATGGTATCAGCGGAGAAGAGAAGCCTGTCACATACAATCAAGGACAGGGGGGAGCAGATGTCACAGCGACACTCTGTCCAAGAAACATATTCCCATTAATTCCATATCCAAACCCTCATCCCCATCCGGGGGCTGGGACACAGCAAGCCAATATAGACGCGTACTCTGCAACAGTACATGTTCAGCGAAACTGGACACCTGATGAATTCAATGACATTGTGAAGGACCTTCCAGACCCGAGAGTTGACGTGGTGCGCTGGTGGGCGGCTGTGTTAGATTTGATTGACTTGTAGTTGGTCACCAGTGTTTTGAACTGGATGAAGCGTCCTTGAGCAAGGCACTGAAGCCCTGACTGCTGCAGATAAGCAGGTTTGTTAAGAGTTACAATTACACTGTGTAATTTACACATTCCATTGTAAATGCAACCCTCATTGTAAATGTAAGGATGAATCCTGTCAATCAGTGTGATTGACAGGAGAGATGATCAGAGGAGCAGAGTTTGTACCATTACTGTTCCACCATGGACTGAAGAATGGGTAGAGTCTCTCAGTGAAGGTGCAGCCAGTGAAAGTTTGGAGATGACCTCTGGTCTCCACATCATAAAAGGAGACCAGACCCTCCTCATAATCCACAAACACTCCCACCTTCTGGATCTCCTCTCTTACAGGGAGGAGGACAGAAGGGCCAGCATAAGCCCTGTACTCATTTCCATTCATCAACCCTATAGTCCAGTAACCACTGTTGGGTCTCAGATAGATGCCTGTCTTCCTGTTGATGGACTCTCTGACCACTCCTACATCCCAGTAAGTCTTCCCTCCAACCTGAACCTCATAGTAAAACCTTCCTGAGGAGAAGCTTTGCTTTCCTAAGACATCGATCCATGTAGAAAATCTCTCGGTGTTGTCTGGGACATTCTTCCTTACGGTTCCATGACTCACTTGTTTTCCATCCTCAGACAGGATGACTCTGCAGTGTGCTGTATCAGGATCCAGAGTCACATCCACCTCATATTGCTGGATCCTCCTCATCTCAGCATCACACAGCTTGTTCTCCATTTCTTGACTGAGTGTCCTCTCCAGTTGTCTAGAACTGTCCCAGTGATGTCTTAGAACCCAAACAGTCACGTCTCAAGTTATGATCCAGGATTGGTCAGATTTGACATCCACTCGGTGCTCTAATGGTTTCAATAGTGTGGAATCAGCCTTTAAATCCAGCTCCTCAAGTCTCCACTCATCAAATATGACGTAATTTTCCCGAATATGGAGTTCCACGTGACTCCAGACCGGCCTCAACGCACTGTGATTGGACACATCAGGTAACCATGGCCACATGGGGCGGCCATAGTTTAATCGTTTGAGGGCCCGCCTAGGAAGGCAAAGGTCCCAGGTTCGATTCCAGGCCTCAGCAATGTGTCAAACTGAGCAAGACACTTAAAGCCCTAACTGCTCCCCGAGCCGCTACAACCAACAGCTGCTCACTGCTCCTAGGATAACAATATAGTGGACAAAAAACATATGATATTTATAACTTTATATCAACAAACATGGACACCGGATCATGGATCAGTGTCCTAACAATGGATTAACTACGAACCTGTGTCAGTGTTCTAACAATGGATTAACTAAGGACCTGTGTCAGTGTTTTAACAATGGATTAACTAAGAACCTGTGTCAGTGTCCTAACAATGGATTAACTAAGGACCTGTGTCAGTGTCCTAACAATGGATTAATTAAGAACCTGTGTCAGTGTTCTATCAATGGATTAACTAAGGACCTGTGTCAGTGTCCTAACAATGGATTAACTAAGGACCTGTGTCAGTGTCCTAACAATGGATTAACTAAGAACCTGTGTCAGTGTCCTAACAATGGATTAACTAAGAACCTGTGTCAGTGTTCTAACAATGGATTAACTAAGGACCTGTGTCAGTGTTTAAATTTAGTTTAAATGAAGGACTAAATACAAGATTGTGTGTGTTTCAGAAATGTTCAAGATAGCTTGTAGATGTGTAATAAGTGGTTCATCAGATTCTGATGCTATTAATTATTTTTGGTGGGGACCCACTGGACCCCCCCTCCCCAAGCAGACCGTCAGACCCTCCTACAGGCTACAACTGTTACCAGCAGTCTTTTTACTCCATTCATTGTACCTGCATGATGGATGTGAATAAAACTGCTGAACCTCACAGGTTGACGTTCATTTCAACGTAGGACAGTTTAGCCGATCTACAAGCTCACAATGCGCCGCACATTTTAAATGTAAATAATCGGACTATCATGGCATGTCGTCGTGTCAATTTAATTTTGTGGGAAGCCAAAATGGTGATCCAGATAAAAATGTGATTAATCGTGCTGCCCTAATGTCTTGTATCATGTTCTTTTAATATCCGAGTACCTTTAGGATCTGCCTGTGAGTGGATCAGGTTTATTATCATGTCCATGTCATATCTGTGTATATTTAGGCTGGGGGGGTGGGGTGGGGGGGGGGGGGGGCGGGTGATGTCAGATTGTTCGGAACATCACAGGAGCAGAGCCACATTGCCTGGTGCATTTATATCCACTTTACAGCATTGGTGCCCAAAGTGGGGTCCGGGGACCCCCAGGGGTCCTTGAGGGGGTTCCAGGGGGTCCCCAGCTAAATGATGGACAGTTAGGAACCAAATGGACCCTTATGGGTCTGCAACTCTGAGAGTGTACACATGGAACCAAATGGACCTGTTAGGGTCCATTTGGTTCCATGTGTACTCTCTCAGAGTTAAATTAACACTGATTTTACGATATAAATGCCATTAAATGGGGATCCATAGCCTAATGCATGTCAAACTGGGGCTCCTTAAAATGGTTGAGAATCACTAATAGAGCCGTAAAAATCTTCTCTTATGGGGGTCCCTGGCATATCTTTTCAAATTGGGGTCCGTGGTCAAATACACATTAATCTAGGGGTCCTTGATATGACAAAGTTTGAGAACCACTGCTTTACAGCATTACATTCACACACACACACATTCTCACACCGACAACGCGAGAATGGAGGAAACCATACAAGGCACCAACCTGGTCATCGGGAGCAATTAGGGGTTCAGTGTCTTGCTCAAGGACACTTTGACACTAACTCTGGGGGGGGTTAGCCTGGGATCGAACCGGGAACCTTTCCGGTTCCACAAGCGGGCCGCTGTATAACCTCCTGAGTCACTGCCGCCCACATGGTTGTCGTCTCCACGAAAAAAGTGCCCGACTGAACTTTTGGATAAAGGCGCCATAGAAATGCAAGAGACCGTTTACAAAGAGATCCGAAACGCGCCGGCCGGCTGGCTACGACCGGTTCCACGGTGTGACTCATTTGGTAAACACTGTGGCTGGCTGGACACACACACACACACACACACACACACACACACACACACACACACACACACACACACACACACTGTGGCTGGACGCACCAACACATGGATGGTTGAACGGCTGCTTTTCTGACTGCCACTTCCACAGACACTCTCTCTCTCTCTCTCTCTCTCTCTCTCTCTCTCTCTCTCTCTCTCTCTCTCTCTCTCTCTCTCTCTCTCTCTCTCTCTCTCTCTCTCTCTCTCTCTCTCTCTCTCTCTCTCTCTCTCTCTCACACACACACACACACACACACACACTTTTGTGTTACTATATACTTGTGAGAACACTTCAGGATGTTAACACCATTGTGCGTCTAGATATAAATCTACATCAACATACAAACAAACAAAACTCCACAATCCTAACCCCTAAACCAAACCTCTAAATGTACTAACCCTAACCCTACTTATGGGGACATTAGGCCCTCACAAGTATAGCAAAACAAGTACACACCCATGCACAAACACACCACATATCCCCTTTCAGAGGAGGAGGGGGAGGAGGAGGAGGAGGAGGAGGGCATATGTTTTTTACGTTTTGGGAGAGAATGAGTAAGATAAGACAGAGTGAGTGTGACATGAGTTTAGCTCTCTGATCAGCTCACCCACTCATGACCCCTGACACGACCCCTGTGACATCACCCCCCCCCCCCCCCCCCCCATGGAAGCCTGACTTTCTAACCACTCACCTCTGTGTCACCTCCTCCTCTGTGTCACCTCCTCCTCTGTCTCATTGACGGTAAAAGCGTGTGTGTGTTGAGGATATTGTCAATATATATCGCTGTTGTCGGGCAGTAACCTCTTATCTCCATATTTTAACTTTTTGTGTTTTTTCGTAAACGTCCCTACTTGATCATTCTACAGCGTCACACAAAAGCATCAAAAGTAGCAGATCTACAAGCTCGAAAGGCGGCTTGAAACGCGGTGTGAAGCAACGCGTTTTGAGCTTGTAGATCTGCTGTTTTTTTTATTTTTATTTTATTTATTTATTTGAATCCTGAAAAGTAACGGTTTTGGAGGTTTCCACCCGACAGAGACCATATCATATTTTTTATCAATGTCAACAATGGAGCCCAAGTAAAAAAATATTAAAACAAATACCAGATTGTTATCCAAAATATAAATAAATATATATATATAATATATATATATATATTTTGTCTATGTTAATTGCAAAAAAAACAGATGAAATATTGGTAAAATGTTTAAGAGTTGTCTAGGGGTGCTTTGGATGGATATCCCATTTATTTACAATTCAAAGGTGCTTTATCGGCATGAGAAAACAGCGTCAAAGTGTCAAAACACAAACAAAAGAAATGGGGAAAGTAACAGAGTGGGAGTAACAGAGACAGACAGACAGACAGACGGACAGACAGACAGACAGACAGACAGAATAGTTGCGTGTGCAGCAGAACTCAGACAGACAGACAGACAGACAGACAGACAGAATAGTTGCTGTGCAGCAGAACTCAGACAGACAGACAGACAGACAGAATAGTTGCGTGTGCAGCAGAACTCGGTGCAGAGTGGAGGGTGTGTAATTAAAGGCAGTGTCATGGTCCTATTACATTTCCCACCAGCCACTACAGCGGCCCAGTCATCACAGCCCCTCCCCTTTAATGACAAGATTACAACCACCAGCCCACCTCAGCATTTCTGACATCCATCTCTGACACGCAACACACGTCTCTATAGTGATGATACTACCATTTCTCCCTTTTCCGATGCCGATTCCCATACCCATAACTTTAAAAGCGTATCGGTCAATACAGAGTACCCTAACCCTAAAAATGTGACGCAAAGCTGTGAGCTTTAGATCTGCCATCTTCAGTGCACAACACTGGCACACACATCTTACAATAAATGCAAACGAATCTCTGTATGTATGTATGTCTGTATGTCTGTATGTCTGTTTGTCTGTATGTCTGTTTGTCTGTATGTATGTCTGCAATCCACGTATCTAAAGAACCGTTCGACCGTCCGGCTTCAAATTCGGCACACACGTCTCAGACGACCCGAGTGAGTGCAGTGCCCGGAGTCCACTCAGTCGGATAGTCAAAGAAATTTAAACAAAGAGTGAAAATAGCCAAAGGACGCGTGTGACAAAAGCGGATGAAGAGTCTGAATAGTGATCTGTTTTGCAGTGACATAACTTCAGTGCTGTAAACCTCCCATCTCCATATCTCCACCAATGAATGGAGGCTTTCTGATGAAGCCACCAAACACTCCTTTACTGCCTTATTTTAAATCCTTGCGCCACGTCGTGGCACACAGAAAATAGCAGATCTACAAGCTGACAACAAGTTGCAGTGTGACGCATTGTGAGCTTGTATGTAGATCAATGCATGACATCAGCGTGCGACTAACTCAGACGCTATCCTCCAGAAGTACGCACACGCAGACACACACAAAAATGCATAGTAAACACGCCCCACACACGCACGCACGCACGTACGCACGCACGTGCACACACACACGCACACACGCACACACACAAGTGTTAACAGCTCACTCTGCACATCGTTCTCAGACAGCTTATCACAGGCCCAAAGCCAGACACATGTTACAGCCATGATGTCATCAGTGTGAGACACAGCATCTGGGCTGAGGAATTGCTTCTGTTTCCTCACACACACACACACACACACACACACACACACACACACACACACACACACACACACACACACCTTCCTATCGCAGAGCAGACGTCACGCCACAATGACCTCACCGCAGACCAGTGTTGCCAGATTTTGTGAGAGAAATAATCAACCAGGTCTAGGAAAACAAGCCCAAAAGAAGCGACTATTGGCCCCATGAGCTCTTTAAGCCTATACACACCGGCTATTTACACAGCCGATCTACAAGCTCACAGCTTGAGCTTGTAGATCTGCTATTTTCAAAGAATCTTGAAATAAAATGTGGTATATTTGGACAATTTTTGAAACATTCTAACAACATAAATCTGGTACGGGGCTCCCTGATTCAAAACTTTTCAGATGGAACCACTGGTTTAAATAACAAATACATTTTTGGGGGAATTGAACCCAAATAAACAACTACACTTTAGAAACAAGCCCCCCAAAACACACCAACCCGCAACTACCAATATTTACAAGCAACTCTACAGAAAAACCCAAGCCCAAAGTTGCTTATAATAAGCGGACATGGCAACACTGCCGCAGGCCTGAGTCACAGCTCTTTTATAACGGGGCCTGTAGCCCCGTAAAGCCAGAGCAGCACAGCTGACGGTTGGATAACAAGCGTGCGTCGTACTGCGCCAGCGTCCGCAAATAGCCCTGATGAGCCAATAGCGGCTGGCTGGTGTGACGTGCAACAGCACAGCACGCCGCACGCCGTCCCGTCCCGTCCTGTCCCGCGGTACGGCAGACACAGATACCTACGTTCTAATAACGGAACACAAGACAATCTGTGTCCGGTAGTGGAATAATTCACTGAAGTTCTGTTAGATAAAGCGGCACTATGTAACTTTTCTTTTATAAATAAAATGTAATATATTCTAACTTATACAATCTGTATTGTAGAGTATGTTAATACAATATAACTTATACAATCTGTATGGTAGAGTATGTTAATACAATATAACTTATACAATCTGTATGGTAGAGTATGTTAATACGATATAACTTATACAATCTGTATGGTAGAGTATGTTAATACAATATAACTTATACAATCTGTATGGTAGAGTATGTTAATACAATATAACTTATACAATCTGTATGGTAGAGTATGTTAATAAAATATAACTTATACAATCTGCAGGGTAGAGTATGTTAATACAATATAACTTATACAATCTGTATGGTAGAGTATGTTAATACAATATAACGTATACAATCTGTAGGGTAGAGTATGTTAATACAATAAAACTTATACAATCTGTATGGTAGAGTATGTTAATACAATATAACTTATACAATCTGTATGGTAGAGTATGTTCTAAATAATTAGGTAGGAGTATAGGTGTAAAACAAAATTGTTTTACACCTACAATTATTTGACAGCTTTAGTTACACGATACTTTGTAGATCTAGATTATTATGACAAAACATACATTAACCACTTAAGCCGTATTTTACACTTTGGCTATTTGGAAAATAGCCGATCTATAAGCTCACAATGTAAGCTTGCAGATCTGCCATTTTCTCTCTGCTATCTTCAGAGCCATGTTGGCCACTCTAAATGGCTACTTACTTATGGAACAATTGTGGTGTTGACCACTTAAACCCTATAAACCTCATTGAACATTAAACAACAATCTGGTACCACCCACCCATAAAACAAACATGGGCAAATTCTCCTTCTACAGCACGGCCACCAAGGTATGGAATAGTCTAACCCCATCCCTCAAAAAATGCAGTTCGCTGGGCTCATTTAAAACAGCCCTAAAAACTCATCTTTCTGGAGGCCATAAGAGGAGGTAGTTTCCCGGTAGACAGATGACCCCCCTCCCCTTTTTTTGTATGTATTTTTTATTTTTCATGCTTTTTTTTGTACGTAGTGATATTTTTTTCTCCGTATTTTTATGTTGATTTTTGAACTGTTTAGTTGCTACTATATATGTCTATGAAATTAATTCAAGGACAAGTCCGCAAGGACTTTTTTGGTCGGACCTTTTAGACAAAAGTATTATAAATGTAACTGTATGGTTTTACATTCTTTTGCCTAATAAAAATTTCAATCAATTCAATCAATCAATCAATTGAATGGCGCCCCTTCTTTTTCCATCCACACCAAACTATGAAATAATGAAAAATAGCCGATGTGCAAGCTCACAGCGTACGCACGTCTGCTATTTTTCGCAGAATGTTCGCTCCCCCAGAATATAGAGATGCTAGGTGGTTAAAAGTACAGAGGGAGGAAGAGATGGATGGAAGAGGAGGCGTTTGATGATGAGTGAATGCACATACACACACGCACACGCACACACACACACACACACACACACACACACACACACACACACACACACACACACACACACACACACACACACAGCGGGGGGGGGGGGAGAGAGAGAGAGAGGATCAGTACATGGCTGTACATTTTGTCCGTTAAGGCGTGGTGTTGCGTAACTGTGCTCATGAACAGCATATGGAGCTGCATGGTGGAGTGTGCATGGACTTTATAGGGATGTAAAAAATGTAAAAGCTGCAAAAAAAGAAGAGAAAAAAAAGACAGGGAGACAGAGGAAGGAGGAGAGAGAGAGAGAGAGAGAAGAAAACAGAAAATCAAAGAGAGAGATAAAGACAGAGTCATAGAAAGTTAAAGAGTCTGCATGTGATATACAGTACTGTGTGTGCGTGTGCGTGTGCGTGTGCGTGTGCGTGTGCGTGTGCGTGTGCGTGTGCGTGTGCGTGTGTGTGTGTGTGTGTGTGCGTGTGCGTGTGAGAGAGAGAGAGAGGAATGTGGGATCAGACCCAGACCAGTCAGTCTCCCAGTCTGGGACTGAAAATACACTAGTGTACACACATGAGGACAGGTAGACAGACATGCACGCGCACACACACACACACACACACACACACACACACACACACACACACACACACACACACACACACACACACACACACACTGCCTTAGCCACTTCCTGACTGTAACGCCTGGTTATTGAGTTACCACAAACTAGCTGTGATGATAACGTGTGTGTGTGAGTGTGTGTGTGTGTGTATGTATGCTACGCCCATGACTGGCCCAGGGTTCCAGGAACTAAAGCTCATAGTAACACATGCTCATATTATCAACTGGCTCCGCCCCCTCACTCTCTCCCCCTCCGTCAAATCCTTCCCTCACTCACTCCATCCATCCATCCATCCATCCCTCCTTTTCTGGGAAGGACAGGAAGGAAGGACAGATTTAGAACCGTTGTTTGAGCCTCGGGACGTTTTCTGAGCCGTTTTCTGGGGTTTGGTGGTTTCGCACATTAAGACAACGTAGAGCTGCAGCCAGCAGCTGGGTCTTGTGTTTGTTATTGTTGGATGCACTGGTCAGCTGAGCAGCCAGCAGCTGGGTCTTGTGTTGTTATTGTTGGATGCATGGTCAGCTGAGCAGAGCAGCAGCAGCATGGCCTTTCACTTAGAGATCCTTCATATCACAGTTCAGATCCTCAGTGTTAAATTAACTCTGAGGGTGTTAGAAAAGGGACTCTTATGGGGCAACACTGTAAGAACCATCTTAAAGGACAAGGCCGGACTAAAATAACATATTAGCCATTTTTTTGGCTACTTATATAGATTCCAAATGACTGGCCATGGGGTCTATTTTACAGGATTGCCCCCAGCAGACCACGGCAGGTGATGTTGGGGGGGAGTGAAGAATTCAGAATCTCAACAAAAGACACTGGTGTCTATCAGTGGTGGAAAAATAACTAAAATGTTTTTCTTAAAGGTAGAGTAAGTGATATTTTTTGGTTAAAACAAAAAGTATTTTGTCAAAAGGTTAAAGCACTATATTCTGATAGTAATCATTGCTATAGAGTGTTTGTTCAGTAACAGGGGTCTCCATGTCTCTCCAGCTCTTTAATAAACAGAAAATACATTATCCGGTAGGTGTCAAAATCTCAGCCAATCAGGAGAAAGTAAAAATTTTTAAGCTTCATTTTTATAGTGTTCCAGTTCCAATTTTGTCTGCTCATTTCTTAGTGTCATCACTTCCAATTTCACTTGTTTAATCTATATCCTGATTGAGTTCTCTTTCCTGATTGGATAAAATTGGAAATGAAACTGAAACTGAAACGAAAATGCATTTTCTGTTTTATAAAGAGCTGGAGAGTCAAGGAGAATCATGTTACTGAACAAATAACCTCGCGTCACCAGTCTTTCCACCTCGGAGGAAAGCCTGTTATGCGTTATTAAAGACCCATATGATCCGGTCTAGCCACGCCTACTAAAAAAACTTAGTAAAAAAAAGAAAAGAAATCTCTTTCCGGATTCTGCCCATCCGGTTTTGCGGTGCCGCTTTGTTTTGGTTCCCCAATCCCTATTTAAATGGAATAGAATTTCCCTGTGGGATTATACAGACGCTAAATAGTCTCCGGATAGTGCATGCACATTTATATTTAAAAAATAAGCTAAACTATGCCGCATCAAGGATTTTATTAGGACGGATCTATTTTGGGGTGACGTCTTTCCGGATCTGCCCATCCGGCCACCTGATGACGCGGATGACGCGCCTAGTGACGTAGAGTTACTTCCGCTCCCGACCGGATCATAGACACGAAAAGATATGCTGCCCAGGCTACTGAACAAACACTCTATAGCAATGAGTACTATCAGAATATAGAGCCATTTAACACTTATTTTAACCAAAGAAAATCACTTACCCTACCTTTAAGTAAAAGTATCAATACTGCAATGTAAAAATACTCTGTTACAAGTAAATTCTGGAATTCAACATTTACTTGAGTAAAAGTATAAAAGTATTGGTATCAAAATATACTTAAAGTACGAAATTAGAAGTACTCATTATGCAGAATGTCCCATTTCACAAGTTTTCAAATTTATACATTTTTGAAAATAGCTATTTTCAAATGGCCGAAATGTACAGGGCTGAAGTGGTTATTGTATGTTTTGTAATAATAATCAAAATCTACAAAGTAACTGGTAACTCAAGTTTTCAAATAAACGTAGTGGAGTAAAAGTACAATATTTGGATCCGAGATGTAGTGGAGTAGAAGTAAAAGTATTGGAAATTGGAAATACTCCAGTAAAGTACACATACCTCAAAATTGTACTTAACTACAGCACCTAAGTAAATGTACTTAGTTACTTTACACCACTGGTGTCTATGAACCGTATTGACAGGAAAGAGGCAGAGGAGAAAACAGTGGAATCAGCTGGGACAGTGCCAGTGTGGGCAGTGCCAGTGGGGGCAGTGCCAGTGGGGCACAAAGGGGCACCAAGGCCACTGTGGCCTCAGGGCATCTCATTTTTATGAGTGGCATGAGGCCAAACTGAGGGGGCACAGCAGCCACAGGCCTTCATGAAATTCCTGCAAAGTGGGGTTCCGGCTACTTGAAAATAGCTGATCAACAAGCTCACAACACGTGAGTTTGTAGATGCAATTCGTTGTGAGCTTGTAGATCTGCTATTTTCAAATAATCTAGAAAATATTTGAAAAAATGTGGAATATTTACTAACACAAATCTTGTAAAATGTCCACCACAAGCTGGCATGGTGTTGACCTCTGTACTAGTCGTATTGTAAGTACCATACAGATTGGTCCAAAGTTCCTGATTGCATCTTTAACGACAGGACGTTTACAAGCTTGGACAGCTAAGCATGCATGACAGAATAGCGCCACCACTCTGTGTGACACAACGTGGCACGGAGTGTGAGACGCTTGAACAAAGTTAAAGGTTCGTAGGAGAAAGAAAGAGAGAGAGGGCTTTAAAGTTCATTTCAAGGGACTGGAAGCACCACGGAGCATGACTGAGACAGCAATGACGTGATGCTCACTTTCTTGTTTGGGGTCTTCTTAAGCTGCAGCGTTTTTGAATTAACTGCAGTGTGTAATAACTGATGTAATAATACTGTAAAAGACAAGTCAAGAGTTCAAGCCTTTCAGCATCTTGTTTCATTATGATTGAAAGCCTAGTGATTCTCAATCTTCTTTTCATTTCAAGGACCCCCCCAGTCTGACATGCATTAGGTCACAGATCCCATTTAATACCATTTATATATCTGGGACCCCCCTGAGTCTAGTTATTTATTAATAATATTCTTTATTGTCCCCTCGGGGGTATTCATCTGCACAGTCTTTTCCAACAGAAAAACACAAAAGTTATGTTAACTAAGGCCCACAATAGCTGATTTACATTACACTAAACATATTGGTACTCCAGGCTAGTGACAAGCCTTTACCATACTAGTGACAGGCCAATACATTTTACAGGAGGCTGATAAGAATATTGAGGTCTATCGTGTCAAATGTTATTTTCACATCTAATGAGATAGACTTCAGATACGATAACTTTGCTCGCATCGGAGGTCATTGGCAATTTTGACTAGATCTAATAATGTGAGTAACAAGATACCGTCTTCTTCAAGGAAAATTGTTAGGTTGATAAAGACAAAGCAGTTTTATTGCATGAGAGTGTTGCTGATGTGGTGTGGAGCAGTTCCAAACCTAATGATAGCCTCTGTCTCCCCCTCTCTCTCTCTCTCTCTCTCTCTCTCTCTCTCTCTCTCTCTCTCTCTCTCTCTCTCTCTCTCTCTCTCTCTGTCTGTCTCACTCTATCGATCGACTGCAGAAAGGAATGAAAACTCTATGAGTCCAGTTTAGTTAGTTTTAGTTCCAGACCTCTGACTTGAATCCCTACCACAGATCAGTGGTTCTCAAAGTGAGTAGGGGGAAAAAATATGTTGTATTTTCTTTATAATCGTCTAAATTGATTAGTTAGGGGCACGGTGGCGCAGTCGGTAGCACTGTCACCTCACAGCTAGAAGATCCTGGGTTCGATTCCCGCAGGGGACGCTGTGGGCGCTGGGGGTGTGTTCTCTCCTCTGCGTCATCAGTGCCCATACATACCCTACCCTAGGTGGGGTTATCTTGTGAGAAAGTGTGAGAACTACTGATTTAGAAGGCATTATTTGTAGAATCGATCTCAGGTCTTGGGTTAAAATAATAATAGTGATGTTAAGTCATGTCATATCATACAGCAGGCCTCTGTTCAAGAGCCAACAACTCCACTGAACATTCATGCTCGCTAGAGTTCTCAAATTCTGCCCGAACCCAACCCAACCCAACCCAACCCTACCCGGCCCGACGTTTTCGGGCCGTGGCCGAAAACGTATATGCTAATTAGTCGGGCCGAGCCGAGCCTCAGGTTCCGAAAAAAGAAAATAAACATTAAACCCCAAAAAACACATTTCAACTGCCTCTAGCGGCCGAACGGTAAGGCTGACGGACTTGTCTTGTGGTGGACATTTTTGTCAAATTTCCATTTTTGCCTAGGACATACAAAACAAATGGATAATAATATTTCCAGAAAAACATAAAGAGCCAGCCCTGAATGACCATAACAGGTCTGTAACTCTGAGAATGTACAAATGTAACCAAATGGACCCTTACGGGTCCATTTGGTTCCATTTGTACACTCTCTAAGAGTAAAGGGAGTCCTTGCAAATAAAACATTTTAGAACAACTAGTATTAGTGGACTCCTAATGTGCCATAGTGTCATACATATTCTGAAGAAAACCTGGAGACTTGACATTCAGTAATTGGGTCTTATGATCAAAATAAGAACACCATAATGTGTAAAAAAGACAATCAAAAATTCTACAAGTTGCTTAAAGGGACAGATTTTGATAAAAATCCTATTTTTATGAAGTCTAGGACCCCATAAACATGATCCTGGTTTGTGTTGTATCTGTGTTTTTAGATTTTTGATCCGTGAGACGCCAACCAAAGCGTCAAATGAGTCATTTGACGCTTTGGTTGGCGTTCTCCGCACTACATGACTGCAGGTGAATACAGGTGTAGTTCAAATCCAAACCAACACCCATAGCTCAAAGGACCGTCCCCGAAGGTGTCACCGTAACATTGTTCAACCTTCTTTCCCCACTCGACCACTCCCATTAGCTACCTCACATGGCGTCTGCAAACATATCAGAGTTATACTTTAGTACCCGGACCCACACGCAGCTAGGCGGGCAGTGAGGAGCAACAACCCGTCGGGGATGTTTCTTAGTGGAACTGACAGAATGTACACGGACCGTGGACGCTTATTATATTGTTGACTATGCCTCATCGCCATGGATGTCCCGACTAGATGGACGTCACCAGCACCGGACTGTCTTCATGGTGGGAACTGGGAAGGAATGTTGAACACACACACACGTTTGCGCTACTCTGCTAATTTACACATGATATTTAGTTTGCTAAAAGATGCAATCAATACAGAACACAATACAACAGCAGCAAAGATTGAAAAGTTTCACGGAACGGAACATTCAAGTCTATTCACTGTTGCCAGATCTTGTGAGAGAAATAAGCAACCAGGTCTATGAAAACAAGCCCAAAAGAAAATACCTATGCCAAGAGCACTTGAAACCAAGACATGGGCTATTTGAAAATTGCCGATCTACAAGCTCACAACGCGTAGCGATGTGATGCATTGTGAGGTTGTAGATCTGCTATTTTCTAAGACATCTTGAGGAAAAAAAGCGCTAAATGTATGGAATATTTTTGAAACATTTTAACAACACAAATCTGGTACAGGGGTCCTTGGCAGAAATTATAATTTCAGATGAGGGTCCGTGGACAAGTACACAATTATTTTATTTATGTATTTAAAAACAAGCCCAAAAAAAGTAACCCGCAACTACCAATATTTACAAAGTCCCAGAGTCGCTTATAATAAGCAGACATGGCAACACTGGTTGACGATGACAACATCAACATGTGTTGATGTTGTTGTAGTGAGAACTGGGAGGGGAAAGTTACAATGTAGACCACACCCCCACGCATCCTCCCCTCCCCACAAGGAAGGGCAGTGCCCCAAAGCATTATGGTCATTGTAGTAATGCAGCAGTCCAGTCAAACCCCAGTCAAAAACACATACTTCTATATTGTTCTGGCCATAGGGTGCAAATTTCAAAATTTGCTACTGTTGTCTACTACAAATATTATTAACATTGAGTGACTGTAAGTTCTTCCAGGGGTGAACTGCTCCTTTAAGTACAATTTTGAGGTATTTGTACTTTACTTGAGTATAGGTAGGGTAAGTGATTTGCTTTGGTTAAAATAAGTGTTAAATAGCTCTATATTCTGATAGTACTCATTGCTATAGAGTGTTTGTTCAGTAAAAGGAGTCTCCTTGTCTCTCCAGCTCTTTATAAAACAGAAAATGCATTTTCGTTTCAGTTTCAGTTTCATTTCCAATTTTATTCAATCAGGACAGAGAACTCAATCAGGATACAGATTAAACAAGTGAAATTGGAAGTGATGACACTAAGAAATGAGCAGGCAAAATTGGAACTGGAACACTATACAAATTAAGCTTAAAAAATTGTACTTTCTCCTGATTGGCTGAGATTTTGACACCTACCGAAAAATTTATTTTCTGTTTATTAAAGAGCTGGAGAGACGGGGAGACTCCTGTTACTGAACAAACACTCTATAGCAATGATTACTATCAGAATATAGTGATTTAACCTTTTAACAAAATACTTTTTGTTTTAACCAAAAAATATCACTTACCCTACCTTTGAGTATTTCCAATTTCCAATACTTTTACTTCTACTCCACTATATCTCAGAGGCAAATATTGTAATTTTACTCCACTACAATTATTTGAAAACTTTAGTTACTAGTTACTTTTCAGATATAAACTATGATATAACAAAACATATATTAACCACTTTAGCCCTATTTTATACATAGGCTATTTGAAAATAGCAGATCTACAAGCTCACAACGCGTCGCATCGCGACACGTTGTGAGCTTGTAGATCGGCTATTTTCAAATATTTAGTACTTTTACTTTTGGTACTTTAAGTACATTTTGATGCCAATACTTTTGTACATTTTTAATTCTGGACTTTTACTTGTAACTGAGTATTTTTATATTGCAGTATTGATACTTTTACTTAAGTAAAGAATTTGAGTACTTTTTCCACCACTGCCAGTTCGTTGCCGTCCAACCTTCCTGTTTGCGAACGCGGAAGGAGGCGCGGCAAAGCCGCGCCTCCGACCAAGTGGAGCTTACTATGTAACCCTGCTCAGGTTGTGTGTGTGTGTGTGTGTGTGTGTGTGTCTGTCCGTCTGTGTTCACCTCTCATTGGCTGCATGCACCCATGTGACTCACATGCGTGCACTGCCTGTAAGCAGCCACCCGAGTGCGCCAGAGTGCAGGAATTTAGACAATGCACACCAGCCTGCCCCACACACACACACACACACACACACACACACACACACACACAGACACACACACACACACACACACACACACACACACACACACACACACACACACACTCACACTGTCAATGTTCTCTCCCCATCACGGTGAAATAACACGGATTACAAGTCTGTAAATACACAATATTTTCGAGCTGCGTTCGCTTCCAGCGTTCGCGCGTCTTACTTGTATATAAAAAAAACTGGTGAAAATGGCCAAAACTCAAACATGGTTTTCAAGATGTTTTGGCCATTATCTCTGGAACGGAAGGTCCAATCCGTCGAGAACTCTAATGCTCGTGTTGTCATGGTGATAGACTCACAAATCCTCCGCCTCTGGACGGACCAGAGCAATGGAGTACAGAATAAAGAGAGAACAGAGCAGAGCAGAGCAAACGCTCACAGATGGGAGACGGAGGAGAGGGAAGGTGTTTCATTTCAACTGCAGAGACCTGCGTGTAGACATGCTCACTACTCTAACCTACTTACAGCTAACATGTGATATGTTATTATTTCTGCTTCAGTGTGTGTGCGTGTGTGTGTGCGTGTGTGTGTGCGTGTGTGTGTGTGTGTGCGTGTGCGTGTGCGTGTGCGTGTGCGTGTGCGTGCGTGTGCGTGCGAGAGTGCGTGCGTGCGTGCGTGCGTGCGTGCGTGCGTGCGTGCGTGCGTGCGTGCGTGCGTGCTTGCGTGTGTGTGTTTGTATTAGGCTACTATACTTTTGAGGACCATATGTCCCCACAAATGTAGTGGAATTTGAGAAATAGACGTTGTGTGTTTGTAGATCTAAAATATTTCGGCTTTGGGCCTAAAAATGGCAAAATGTATAAAAAATAGCTTTCATAAAATCGTTGATGTCCTCCGAAGTATAGTCATACAAACGTGTGTGTGTGTGTGTGTGTGTGTGTGTGTGTGTGTGTGTGTGTGTGTGTGTGTGTGTGTGTGTGTGTGTGTGTGTGTGTGTGTGTGTGTGTGTGTGTGTGTGTGTGTGTGTGTGTGTGTGTGTGTGTGTGATTGCCTGACCTATTTCTTGGAGTGTATGTATTATTTGTTTAAAGGTCGAGACAACGTGACTCATCGCATCACAGGGATCAGTAATGGAACCAAAACACTCAACAATTATTTTACTGTGTGTGTGCGTGTGTGTGTGTGTACTTGAAAAGATTGAGGTTATAGACATTTAGAGGTCAGGGAGGGTTAGCTGTTGGGGTTGGAGTTATGCCAATTTACATGTATTTACATGTATTTGTATTTGTATATCGTCTCTGTCGGGTGGAATGTCCAAAACTGTTATTTTTCAGGATTCAAATTGAAAAACAGCAAAAGTAGCAGATCTACAAGCTCAAAACGTGTCGCTTTACGACACTTTTTTAGTTTTTTTAGCTTGTAGATCTACTTTCAATGCTTTTGTGTGACGCTGTAGTATAATAATAAACGTTATTTGTATAGCACCTTTCATGACATGAAATGCAGCTCAAAGTGCTTTACAGAGCAAGAATACAATTACAGAAATTAATGATACTAATTTAATGATAAAAAAGAAAAAGAAAAGCAAAAGCATAAAACAACATTAAAATAATAGCAAAACAGTGAGGACATGAGCTATCCACAGAGGCTGCCTGTCTTAGGTGTAATGGGAGTTTATTCCACACTGTCGGCCCATAGAAGCAGAATGCTGCTTCACCGTGTTGATCAAGTATCAAGTAGGGCGTTAATTTACCACTGTGTGTGTGTGTGTGTGTGTGTGTGTGTGTGTGTGTGTGTGTGTGTGTGTGTGTGTGTGTGTGTGTGTGTGTGTGTGTGTGTGTGTGCGTGCGTGTGTGTGCGTGTGTGCGTGTACTCACAGGTGATACTCTTGCTCGTTGGTGCCAGGTCCGGGTGTGAGAGGCTGTTGTTGTTGTTGCCATTGTCCCCACCGTCTCCTAGCAACCCCTCTGAGGTGACCTTCGACCTGGGTATGAGGGGCTTCTGGGCATGGGTTACATCTGGAGAGAGACACACACACACACACACACACACACGCACTCACACACACACACACACACACACACACACACACACACACACACACACACACACACAGATACAGACACACACACACACACACACACACACACACACACACACACACACACACACACACACACACACACACACACATTTGAGTTTTGCCCTCCTATGGGTGAGTCTTTATTCTGATACCTGATCAGTGCTTTAGATGAGTCCTTAAAGGAGCTGTAAGTGATATTTTTGGGTTAAAAGTAACTCAAGGTTTTTGTTAAAGCACTACGGTATATTGTGATAGTAATCAGTGCTATAGAGTGTTTGTTCAGTAACAGGAGACTCAGGAGAGACTACCTATCAACTTAAATTTGACAGTGGTCCAATGCAGATGTTGTGTCATCACCTCCAATCTCACTTGTTTATCATGTATCCTGTATGAGCTCTTTCTCTCCTGATTGAATGAAATTGGTACCCTGACCTGTAAATGTATT
>NC_137612.1:13055264-13077764 GCF_963280865.1 Gymnoscopelus braueri | reverse complement strand
TCGCGGGACGTCATCTAAACAGACACACACACACACACACGCACACGCACACACACACAAGCGTGCGCGCGCGCATGCACAAAGAGTGAGGAAAGTGAAAGTAAACTTTTAGCATAATGGGGGACAGAGTGTTCTACTGCAAGGCTGTTTAAGGCTGCAAGGGTTCAACCGTTGTCACACGTGCACGCACGCACGCACACACGCACGCGCACACACACACACACACACAGACACACACACACACACACACACACACACACCTTACTCGTCTTCCAAACACACAGTGGCAGAAGAGTTCAGACAATACGTTGTAAAGACAGAAAGTTAAATGTTCAGCAGAGCAGAGATGGATCATTAAGGCACTTACAATATGTAGGCAATATTTTCTCGTTCATTAATTGTGATCAAGGCAAAAGTTGCTGATATAGATTTTATAGCAGTAGCTAGTAGTAGCTGCTCTTAGTGCATTGGTTCTCAGAGTGGGGTCCAGGGACATGTCTTGGGGAGGAACGAGGGGGTCCCCAGCAAAATGTGTTAATATAGCGTCGCAATCATTTTACCCACTTGAATCATATTCTATACTTTGGCTATTCAAAAACAACAGATATACAAGCTCATATAGCGCGTCCCTCAAATATTTGCTTCCTGGGGGTCCCTGGCACAAAATATGTTTGAGATGGGGGTCCACAGGTTTGAGAACCAATGCTGTAGTGTAACTGACGGTAAACATGCATACCATCCAAAACACCAGGATAGCACTTAGACAATTAAGGACATGATGGGTGACAGCTTGGTTTACATCTGCACCTTGAAACACACACGCATAGGCCTGTCACAGTTATTACATAAACGCCTAAAACGTGATTATTTGAGTGATAATCAAACGTCAAGTAAATTTCCATAATCGTGACAGCCCCAACACACACCACAAACATGTTTGTGGTGAGAGGGAAGAGAAAGAAAACAATCGCCCAGTGAAACCAAGCCAAATGTGTCACACACACACACACACACACACACACACACACACACACACACACACACACACACACACACACACACACACACACACACACACACACACACGCGCGCGCGCGCACGCACAGGGAGAGTGCAGCGCTGGAATTTGTCCAGAATCAGAGCTTATAGCCGCTGAGAGAATGAAGCAGTGTGTAAGCTCATTAAAGACACAAAACACTCTGCTGTTGAACAGGCTTAAGAGGAGTTTAATTGAGCTACTCTTTGTCTGTGAGAAATAATACTGCTGTAGCTGAACAACTACTGGACTGGATCTAAACACCAGGGGCCTGACAACACACACACACACACACACACACACAGACACACACACACACACACACACACGATACAGATATCAGTATCGGAAAAGCTGCCGATACAAAAATACTAGTATCGGTATCGGTGAGTGGTGTCAGTCTATGCCATTACGATAATGTATCATGACGCTATATCATTTACAGTAATCAAACGGACCCGTAGGCTACGGGTCCGTTTCGTTCCATTTGAACACTCTTTAACCCATTAAGGCCTGAGGTTCCGATTCTACAAATGTCTTCTAAATCTAAACAGTTTTTTGAAAAAAAATATGTTGCTATGTCAGCGGTTCTCAAACGTTTTCATGTCAAGGACCCCAAAATGTATATGTATTTGGCCGCGGACCCCTATCTCAAAATATGTTGTTCCGGGGACCCCCAGAAGCGAAGATATGAGTTAAAAATGTTCGCTTTAAAAATATTCATATTCAAAGATTTGCACCCATTTTCAATATTTTCCAAAAATAGCAGATCTACAAGCTCGTAGCGCGGCACTCGGTGCCGCGCTATGAGCTTGTAGATCTGCTATTTTTGAATAGCCAAAGTGTAAAATAATGCTTTTTTTGCTCAAATCAAAAAATGACACAATGACCCAGGTCTTAAAGGGTTAAAGTGACCCTTACAGACCTGTAAGGTCCCCCCCCCTCCCCAATAATTTGATGACCAGCAGAGTCTCCCGTCATCAAATTATTGGCCCAGGAATGCGACAAAAAAACTAAAAAATCTCCATGAATTCAAGGCTTCACGGGGTGTGCAATTGATAGATAATGAGTATTTTTTGGGGGGGGGGGGTGAACTACACCTTTAACCACTTAAATTCCATAAGATACATTGCTGAGCGGAGTCCCTCAGGGCTCTATACTAGTACAGTGTCTGTTTTTTGATCTACATTACTTATCTTCGCTGAAAATAACTGATCTACAAGCTCACACGTTGTGAGCTTGCAGATCTTCTATTGTTCTGCAAAAGTTTCCCCCAAAATACGGATACTGGGGGTTTAAAAGGTCTCTTAAAAGGCCAAAACATTCCAGTAGTTTTAAAACGGTTTCCTTATGACTATATCCTGTTCTCTTCTCTGTTTCCTGTCCCACACAAACATCTATATGCCTCATATGGATATATGTTTCATACATACCCTGCAGAGACTAATGTACCGGTGTCTGCAGTTACATACAATACATCCAGGAAGGGAAAAATAATAGGTTGTGAGCAGGGTCATCAATGTGTCCATCAGCGGTGGAAGAAGTACTCAGATATTTTACTCAAGTAAAAGTAGCAGTACCACAATATAAAAATACTCTGTTACAAGTAAAAGGCCTGTGTTCAAAATGTCACTTGAGTAAAAGTATTGGCATCAAAATATACTTAAAGTTTCAAACGTAAAAGTACTAGGCTATTTGAAAATAGAAGTAAAAGTACTGAATCTTTTAAATACTCCAGTGAATAAAAATACCTCAAAATAGTACTTAAGTACAGTACTTAGTAAGTAAATGTACTTAGTTACTTTACACCACTGGTAAAATACATGTCCATGGTAAAACTCGTAAAAAAAAAAAGAACCAAAAGAAATATGAAAAACGTTCTGTTTATCAAACTAAGCCTTGGTGGTTAGATTTCAATTGAATAGAGGTTCTGTTAACTTTACTGAATGTTCACACATTTCTCATATGTTTCACAACTCTACACGTGTATTATTGTTTCCAAGATACAGGTCGTCAAGTCAGAGTTGATTATGGACATAATGGTGAATTTGTGATTTTGTTACGTTTGCTGCATTTCTACCAATAAACTATAGAAATGTGTGCTCCTCTGGGGGCAGATCCCTGCCAGGCCGGTTGCCTGTACCCAGGGCTGTGTTGCTGTGACCTGGTATAGCACCACCATTATGCAGATTTACAACATTTGGGTGTATGGCAGACCTTCCTTGGCCTACTGGGAGTGTTACGTTTTCACAAATAAATAAAAGGTTTCACAACTTTAGAGAGTGTTTTTTCGAATGTCCGTGTGCCGATGTTAACAGATAAGAGTGCATTTTTGTGTTTGAATATGGAACATAATTGAGTAATTTGTGGTAAAATTTGTGGCGTAACACTGCAACACTTAAAAAGAACATCCAAAAAGAATCCAAGCCCACAATAGAAGCGTGTCAGCCACAGGAGGGCTGACATGCAAGAAGTTTGGTCAACTCGTCCACAATGGATGAACACATTGGAATTGTTGGCGAGAGAGACATCGATGGAATTACACCCTGAGCATGACAGCGATATGTTTTTTTCCCCCTTAGATCAATCACTTTAAGTGTAAGTTTGACTCTATCATCATTACATCTTGTATAAAAAAAGTAATGACTACAATTGTAATATTTAGATTTGTTCGTGAAAGACAAGAGAACGATAGATCACAAATATTCCTACAAAGCAAATGGCCCAAAACCAGCTGGCAGTATTATCAGCCGTGTCCGCGGAAAGCCTTTTTATTAGCGGAGGAGCGCTTTGGATATCGCTTTGTTGTCGGGCAGAAACCTCTTATCTCCATATTCTAACTTTTTGCGTTTTTCCGTAAATTAAGGCCCTACTTGATCAAACTACAGCGCTACAAAAGTAGCAGATCTGCAAGCTCGAGACGCGGCGCAAAGCGCCGCGTCTTGAGCTTGTAGATCTGCTTCTTTTGATACTTTTGAATTTGAATCCTGAAAAGTAACAGTTTTGGACATATGAGGTTTCCACCCGACAGAGTTCTGGACGGATCATTTATTGATGCCCGCAAAGCGTTGGAACCTATCAACGTCTTGTCATTATGGCGTTATTGGCACCAATGACAGCCAAGCTGAAACAAACGGTAAACATGGGCTTCTTCTCATGGTTGTGGTTTCAACGATTCTTCCAAAAATTAAACCAATTTCAGTTTGAAGCAAAACTATTGCACAATGTCGAGAGAGCGCCAAAGCGCGATGCTCGTCTCGAGTGCCGCATTTTAGGAGCGCTCCAGCGCATAGCCGTGGGAAGTAGGGGTGCTGAGGGGGCTGCAGCACCCCCTGAAAATAATGTATGAAAAAAACCAAAAAAATAAAATACATCAAAATTGTCATAAAAAAAATATATTAAAAACATTTTTGCATAATTTGCCTGTTGTTGTTGATCGTTATTTGGGGAGATTTAGTGCAATATGTGTTCTGGAACCGAATGAACCGAATGAAAGTAAAAAATAAATAAAAAAAAGTAACAAATCCGTTTTTTGTGCGCTCCGCACTTGGCACGCATGCAGCGCCCTTGACCTAAAACGTCTTCCCACGGCCCTGCTCCAGCGTGTCTTTACCATAGAAATGCATGACAGAAAGAGAAAGGCAGCTGGCATCTCAAAAAACACATTCTGTGGGCACTGCTCTTTGAGGTAGCTCTCCACCGCACCGATGTCAGCGTCTGTTGCTGAACATCTGCTGTTGAATGGGCGGTAGGTACACTATCGCGTCGGGTCGCAAGTTGTAGGGAATCGTCAAAAGCCGTCCGAGCAGCTCGTTTTGCTATTTCTGTGCGAGCCTAACAAAATTAAAATGACCGAAAGACATTTCATGAATGCTGGTTGATCTTCTTTTGCTCCAGCCATGAAAAAATGTACGACCAGAGGGTGGATATGAAAAGCAGAGGGGTAGTGTTTTACAATTTAGGCATTTAGTTTTGCCCCTTTACCCCCCATACTGCTAGATAGCGATACAATGCCACTTCTACATTCTTACAGAATGTTCAGCATCACCACCAGTGGTGTAAAGTAACTAAGTACATGTACTCAAGTACTGTACTTAAGTACAATGTTGAGGTATTTTTACTTGAGTATTTCGAATTTCCAGTACTTAGTTGTGAGCTTGTAGATCGGCTATTTTCAAAATATTTTTTATACATTTTAGACAAATGATGACTTGTGAAACGGTACATCCTGCATAATGAGTACTTTCACTTTTGGTACTTTAAGTACATTTTGATACCAATACTTTTGTACTTTTACTCAAGTAAATTTTGTATTCTGGAGTTTTACTTGTAACAGAGTATTTCTACATTGCAGTATTGATACTTTTACTTAAACAGTAAAAAGTGTGAGTACTTTTTCCACCACTGAGCATCACTAAGTTATGCTGTAGCTGCATGGCAATCTGTTTGCACAAAGCACGGTTGTGAAAGGACTTTAAGCCTGCTATCGTGTTACGTGTGAGCCTGCCAACGTTTGTCTGTCCTTCTCCTACAATATTCCTCTTCATCCACATTGTTGCCAAAACACAAGAAATCATCTCAGCACGACAAGATATTCAAGGAGGCATTTCTTAAAGCTGCTGTCGATGTTGTTTTCAGAACGAGACTAAAACCGTGGCTTTTTGGATCAACTGAAGGACAGGCAGCCATCAGTAGATTGGACAGTTTTGTGGCTGAAAAAAAGAGGATGTCGTGCAACTTTTCTGCATAACGGATTTCTTTCGGGACATTATTATTTATTTATTGCCTTGAAAATAGGAGAATACTTTTCTGATCTGCTGTACAATACATGTATAGCCTTCCAAATGAAAGACGTGAAACATGAGAGCATCAGGATAAATGCTAGGCCTAGGAATTCATAACTTGAAAAACATTGTTGCAAAACATATCAGAGGTTGTGGCTGTCAAACAGGGCTGGGCCACGTTGACATTGACTTAATAAAAGAGTATGATATCTTTTTACTCACAACCTTGATGTCAAATATATATGTGATGATGATGTGTATTGGTGTTGGAGCCCGACCAATTCAAGGGCAGGTTTTCGGGTCAGATTTCATTGTTGTCATGGTGAACAAACAACATGCTATAGAACATTCTGCGTGCGCACACGCTTCGGAATGTTGTCCATATTGACGACAACTGTAAACATCTAGTATACCCCGTAATGTAATCCTGTAAGGTAATACTCACAGCACCGGAACGTATATACTGTATATAATGTCTACCCACCAACCAATCCGCCCAACACTCTCAGCCAGTGTTGAGTTAGTCGAATTTTTTTCACTGACGAAAACTAAATAAAAACTAGATTAAAATGTTAGGGAAAGGACTAGTGGAGAAGAGATCCAGTAGAGCTAAAAGACAAGTCATTTTATGTTTGGTGTTGCGCTCTGAAAATAGCGGATCTACAAGCTCTGAAAATAGCAGATCTACAAGCTCACAATGCGTCGCGCTGCGACGCGTTGCAAGCTTGTAGATCTGCTATTTTCAGCATGCAACCAAGTGTAAAATCAGCCATTACGACGCCATCAAGGCACTGCCAAAATACATTTTAGTCGACTAAATCAACTGTACATTTAGTCGACTATAAGCTTATGATATTTAGTCGACTAAAACTAGACAAAAACTAAAACATTTCAGATGACTAAAATAATGACAAAAACTAAGTCAAAATTTGCTGTCAAAATCAATGCTGCTCTTAGCGATGAGCCAAGCTGGGAGCCGATAACAACAAGTGCACACTTGATGATGACTTGTCCATCCGGTCTCTATGTGTCACACACTGTAATACTGTAGGTCTCCATGCACGTCTCTCTGTGTGACACATACTGTAACAGAGCCTTCAACTCCAGTGTCTCAACGACACACGCTGGGTTCATCTCCCCAGAGACGCATCATGTTGACACTAGCTGTCAACACCGTTTATGACAGGATTTATGTGAATCCGGAGACTGTGTTCAAGTCCAAAAATTGGCCAAGACAAAGTGGGTGGGTGGGGGGCGAGAGAGACAGAGAGAGAGAGAGAGAGAAAGAGAGAGAGGGGGGGAGGGGGAGAGAGAGAGAGAGAGAGGGGGGGGGGAGAGAGAGAGAGAGAGAGAGAGAGAGAGAGAGATAGAGAGAGAGTGAGAGAGAGAGAGAGAGAGAGAGAGAGAGAGAGAGTGGGAGTCAGTTTGCACGCAGGCCACCAGAGAAGCAGCAAAAAGAAACAGGGTTAAAGTACATGCTTTTCAGATTGTTTGTGGAGGTGGTGAAGCAAAAACAAAGCAGGCTCTCCTTTTCGCAGTTCAAATATGCTGTAAAAAGTGCCTCAAATTGCTCAAGAGTTTATTTCAATCTGTGTGTGAGAGAGAAACCAAGTTAGGCACACAGGGCCCGACAGCCAGCAGCCTATAAGCCAGCCTTCAGGCGTCATGAGAAGACAAGACAGACACACAGGCAGATAGTAATAATGTCACTAACAAAGTACAGCAACAGAGAGAGGAAAGAGGTCGCATGACCAGTGGTGGAAAGTAACTAAGTACATGTACTCAAGTACTGCACTTAAGTACAATTCTGAGGTATTTGTACTTGAGTATTTCCAATTTCCAATACTTTCACTTCCACTCCACTTCATCTCAGAGGCAAATATTGTACTTTTACTCCATTACTATAGGCTATTATTTGACCACTTTTGTTACTACCGGTAGTTACTTTGTAGATTTAGCGTACAAAACATACACACAACTTCAGCCCTTAAACTTTGGCTGTTTGAAAATAGCCGATCTACAAACTCACAACGCATCGCATCACGACGCGTTGTGAGCTTGTAGATCTGCTATTTTCAAAGAATGGTTGTACATTTTATATTCTCTAGAAAACTTGTGAAATGGGACATTCTGCTTAATGAGTAGCCTACTTTCTACTTTTGGTACTTTAAGTACATTTTGATACCAATACTTTTGTACTTTTACTCAAGTACATTTTGAATTCCTGACTTTTACTTGCATTTCTATATTGCAGTATTGATACTTTTACTGTACTTAAGTAAAAAATGTGAGTACTTTTTTTTTACACACTGCGCATGACAGAGAGAGAGAGAGAGAGAGAGAGAGAGAGAGAGAGAGAGAGAGAGAGAGAGAGAGAGAGAGAGAGAGAGAGAGAGAGAGAGAGAGAGAGAGAGAGCATTCTTTCTGGATGCTTTGAACCACAAGGCTTGTTGAATTTGAAAATTAAAATGTAACTTGAGAGAGAGAGAAAAGAGACAAAACAGCCTGGGATGCCAAGTGAAGGAAGATACAGTCATTATGAATGGCAGAGCGTCCCATCGTCACATAAACAGACTTCTATCTTCATGCCTGAGTAAGTGTTGTGGTGCTGCTTTACAGTTCAGTCTGTCAACACGCTCCCACCGTCCAATGGCTGCGTGATGACGGAGCAGGACTTCAATCACTCACACAAGCTGTTAACTCATAAAGACCGGGAACGCATCTGTGTCATTTTTGAAGATTTCTTTGGGCTATTCAAAAATAGCAGATCTACAAGCTCTTTTTTTTTTTTTTTTACTCCAATATTTGCTGCTGGTTGAGATGGAGGGTCCGCGGCCAAATACATATCATTTTGGGTGGTCCTTGACACGGACCCCCCACGCAAAGATATTAACGCAAAGATTTGAGTTACAAAAATATATATATATTCAAAGATTTGCACACATTTTCAAAAAAATTGCAGATCTACAAACTCATAGCCACGCTATGATCTTGTAGATCTGCTAATTTTTTTGAATAGCCAGAGAAATCAAAAAATGACACAGATGCGTTCCCGGTCTTAATGGGTTAAGGCAAAGCCTGCCGTACCCTCTAGCCTAACGGAATGATGTGAAGGCCATAGCTCTCCGTCTCTCTTTATAGGCGTTATAGAGTTCACTGGGTACAGAGAGAGGCTCTGGATTCATCCCATGCTCATTGTGTCTGCTGGTTAATGCACAGATGTAGAGCTATAGGCCAGCTGAGCTCCGGTTTGTTTACCTTACCAAGCTGTGAAGGATTTATACCAACGCATACATGATACAGTACATATGTTTGATGCCACGCTGCCAAAACCGGACTTAAATCACATTAACGGCAGACGGGGTGGCCGAGTGGTTAAAGGGGTATTTCACTTTCGGAAAAAAATGGGTAATTTTATCGTCTACTCAGGCTTTTGGGAGCACCCCGGACAGTTTTTAAGTTGCTTGATTCAGTATTTAGATATTTGATATTCATTTGATCAGACACGCCCCCTTTTCATATTTTTTTTATATAATATTTTGAAAATTAAAAAAAGAAAATACAATAAAATAATTAAATAAAATAAATGAAAAAAGTAATCGAAAAAACACGGTCCCCTCACAAATTAGGAGGGCAGGGTGAGTCACCAGAACCAAGGACGGGTGTTTTTGAATCTAACCTATCTAATCTATGTTAAAAATGGAGTTTGAAGTTATAATGGGTTTGTATAGGAAGGGGGCGTGTCTGATTAAATGAATATCAAATATCTAAATACTGAATCAAGCTACTTAAAAACAGTCTGGGGTGCTCACAAAAGCCTGAGTAGACGATAAAATTACCCAAAATGTTTTGGAAAGTGAAATATCCCTTTAAGGTGATGGACTTCTATTATCCGATACAAAACTCCAGTCACTTCCTGACTTGCCTACGTAATTGAAATATGAGTCACATAGGACCCTGGCCGGACCTAGTAGCGAAGTGAGAGAAAGACGAATAGTATCGAATCAGTCTGGATTCCAGCCTAGCAAAACATGCTATGTCTCGGCCATAATGTATACCTTCGGCCTGGCCGAGACAATAAAAGATGAGCAGCACACCAAGGACACATGTAGGATGATGTATTAATTAGAGCAACGTTTGGGTCACACACAACCTTCCTCGGGCATGGCCTGAGGAAGTGTGCTGGTTATCTTTTATTGTTGATGTT
Organism: Gymnoscopelus braueri; assembly: GCF_963280865.1. Lineage (NCBI taxonomy): Eukaryota > Metazoa > Chordata > Actinopteri > Myctophiformes > Myctophidae > Gymnoscopelus > Gymnoscopelus braueri. The sequence continues at coordinate 13,067,737 of NC_137612.1, read as the reverse complement.
AACAGTGGAACACTAAGATCATCATAGTTTGAGTATCAAAGCATTGTTTCAGATTCAGGCGGCACTGGCTCAGGAAGTAGAGTGACAGGCTTAAAACCACAAGAATCCCGTGTTCGATCCCCAGTTCCTCCCGGCATTGTGTCAAAGTACAGGGGCTGATGGGTAATGTATACAGTATATCGTTGCTGTCAGGCAGAAACCTCTTATCTCAATATTCTAACTTTTTGTGTTTTTTTGTAAATTAACACCTCATACTAACTACAGCGTCACATAAAAGCATCACAGTTTTGGATATGAGGTTTCCACCTGACAGAGACGATATATTTTTTTATCAATTGATATTTGGGATATTTTGACTGTTGGCGCTAAATAATAATCAGTAATGCCTCACTAATAACTAAACGGGGTAAAAATGCAAATAACAGAACAGCGAGAACATTCAGTTATATTACATCACTTTACTGTAAAATGCAGCCTTTAACCCATTCAATCCGGGAACGCGTCTGTGTCATTTTAGATTTCAGCTATAAACCATTATTGAACATTGAACATTTGTACAAATCTTTGAATACATATATTTTTTTAAACAACATTTTTAACACAAATCTTTGCTCCTGGGGGTCCCTGGAACAACATATTTGAGATGGGGGTCGGCGGCCAAATACATATAATTTTGGGGGTCCTTGACATGAGAACCACTGATATAGCAATCCAGAAAACTGTTAGTATCTAGAAGACATTTGTAAAGATTTGCACACATTTTCAAGATTTTTCAAAAAATTGGAGAACTCCAAGCTCATAGCGCGGCACTTGGTGCGCTATGAGCTTGTATATCTGCTCTTTTTGAATAGCCTAAGAAATCTTAAAATGACACAGATGCGTTCCCGGATTGGGTTCAAACCCAGGAAAAGACAACACTTTTTGTCATATCACAGTATTACGACATCCAAAAGTCCATATCTAATCTCATATAACGATATCAATACATATTGCCACAGCCCTATGTCAATATGTGCCAACGCTCAGTGGAGTTCAGACAGAACCATCTCTATGGTTGGCAGCCTTAGCAGCAATTGTCTGCCCCCTTGGTTGAGAAATTCCAGTAAAATGAATAATTTCATTGCAATTCAAGAATTTCTGTTGGACCTTAAACTGTCATGAGAGGTTCATAGTTGGATGTAGTGATTATTTAACCACAACTTCTCCAAGCCAATAAGCGTCATAGTGGAATTAGAGGAGTGCTAATAAACAACAGAGCATTACCGCCACCCTTTTAAACTGAACATTGTTACAGCGTAATAGTCTATATATACTGGATTAAAGCTGTGTCGTATTATTTGCTATATTTTATATGACAGTATGCAAGTAAAAACAGATTATTAGTAGAACAAATATACTAAAGCTAAAGTAAGAGTAATAATAATGTGACAGAGACAGTCTAACTGTGTGACCTGTTGTTTACTCAGACTGCCTGCAGCTGGCATTGCTATTCAGCCTGGGGTGACATCTCCATTGTTTAGCTGCTAAATCAGGTAGAGAGACAGTAAGTACCATTTGTTTGGTCAACAGGTGGGGGGAGGCTATCATTGAACCCCCACCCCACATGCTAATGTCAGCTATACAGTGTATAAAGAAGTGACTGCAACATTATTAGTGAAAACTGTCTCACACGACGTGAGGCTGTGTGGAGTCAGGGCTCTGTCCCTGGCTCTCTGGATTCTATGATGATGCTGTTTGTTTGTTGCTGAATCTGAATAAATGACCATGGAACTTGGGAACCCTGACGTCTGTCTCTTCTCCTCCACTTCTTAAATACACGACACAATGGCGGGCCAGCTCCATCGTTGTGCATACTTTTCGGTGTGTGCTTCGATTAAAGAACCTGTGTATTTTGGGGTGACCGCGGGTGCGGGCCTGGCTGTGAGGAGAATCGGACCCGTGGTTGTCTTCCTACGGCGAGGGGGACCACCGCGGGGCTAGCCGTGGGGACGTCGGCGACCTGGATTTCTACTATGATGAAGGACCTCGCAACGGCGACGCTGTGATGACTACAAGCACCTCGGGACCGGATCTCAGATGGCTACTCGGCTAACTACTCTTCTCTGCGGAGCGCTTGGCTGCGGAGACGGCGGAGCGGAAAACTTTCTGTGTCAAAGTTGTCCGTGGGGGGAGGGGTTGTGTGAGCAGCGGCTATCTTTTGGCTGGAAGACAAGATATCACCTGGAACTGCGCTCAGCTGTTCTGCTGACGTGCGTGGACATTGAGCTAGAGGCGACAACAAGAGCATTATTGGATGGGAACACTGAACATTCGGGACGAGAGGTTGTATTTTAGTGATAAAGTGGTTTAAACTACGGAGCGTTATTTTTGTTGCTAGTCCGAAAAGCACAGGGTTGCATTCGGCACCTGAAAAGTGTGATCTCACATTCAGTGTATAGATAGGAAAGTAGCTGGGAGGCCGCGGAGACGTGGCGTTCGCCAGCGTGCCAGAAAGTACAGGTTTACATCTGGTGTGGATTTTATTTTTATTTTGAAATTTAAGGTAACTCACTGTATGACTATTTTGTAATTTCAGTGCCTGTATCTAAGTTGTTCTGTCTGATGTGATGTTTGATGTTAATTCTCCTGAATGTCCTTTGTTTAAACTTCCAGTCATTGGTCGTGGGGGGTGTAAGTGGAGAGAATGTTGTTTTTTGATGTTTTTTCTTGCAAACTGTTTTATTTAATATACGTGGTTGCGAAAGACGTTAAAGTCTTTCGTGGGGGGAATGTCGTATTATTTGCTATATTTTATATGACAGTATGCAAGTAAAAACAGATTATTAGTAGAACAAATATACTAAAGCTAAAGTAAGAGTAATAATAATGTGACAGAGACAGTCTAACTGTGTGACCTGTTGTTTACTCAGACTGCCTGCAGCTGGCATTGCTATTCAGCCTGGGGTCAGCTATACAGTGTATAAAGAAGTGACTGCAACATTATTAGTGAAAACTGTCTCACACGACGTGAGGCTGTGTGGAGTCAGGGCTCTGTCCCTGGCTCTCTGGATTCTATGATGATGCTGTTTGTTTGTTGCTGAATCTGAATAAATGAACATGGAACTTGGGAACCCTGACGTCTGTCTCTTCTCCTCCACTTCTTATAACAACTACAAGCCTGCTAAGCGCAGTTTATGCCTCATAATACACGACAGCTGCAATCCTTAAATGTACAATTTAGGCATTTAGCAGATGCTCTTAATCCACAGCGACTTACAGTAAGCAAGGACAACACGAGGTCATACATCAAATGCATAGAAATAGTAATCTAGGATCATACTGTAGGTACACCAAGAACCTATCATCAGTCTAAACACTATACTATCAAATAAATACATAATCTGTACATTGAAACTATGCAAAATATAGGATTCCATGTCAACAAATGAACCTGGCATCTGTCTACATGACATGCTATCTATATATTTAAAACTTTGCATAAGCCTGCAAGGTCATCAAGGGCAAGGCTATAGGGTAAGTGCTACGGGCTTGTACTGTAAGTGTATGTTAACTCCACCATATAAGATAAGAAAATAACATTTTATTCAATACAAAACAATACAATACAACTCAAAAAGGGGGATAATTACTCGCGACCCATAAAAATTGGTCCGCGACCAAAACATGGGTCCCGACCCACTGTTTGGGAAACAGTGAACTATATGGCACTCAATGCCGATAGAACCGGGTTCAAGTCCTCCTGGGCAGTTCATGAGAGTTACGGATTGCAGCTTTAAAAAGAGGAGAGATTAGAATGTAAAACCAGCTCGTTCACCTGAAGCCCCAGCTTGGCTTTCTAGTGACCACTGTATTACTAAAATTGGAGAAAAAAATAATAAAAAGAGAGAACGTGGTCAACTAAAAACACCATTTAATGCACTTGCATTATAGCTGTGGGAGAGAAAGAAAAAGAAAAGGTGGGTGTCTGTGTGTTGTACTGAAAATGTGCCGTTTTTAAAATAATGCTCTATGGCCTGACCTGAATAAAAACATATCCGAAGAGAAGAGAGAGAAAAAAAGGGAAAGATTGTTTAGTTTAGCTGTTCTTCTGGGTTGAGGTTGACCTGGTTCATTTTATGTGCAACAACGCACGCGCGCACGCGCGCACGCACGCACGCACGCACGCACGCACGCACGCACGCACGCACGCACGCACGCACGCACGCACGCACGCACGCACGCACGCACGCACGCACGCACGCACGCACGCACGCACGCACGCACGCACGCACGCACGCACGCACACACACACACACACACACACACACACACATACACACACACATACACACACACACACACACACACGCAGGGAGATATGAATCCAGTGATTTACAGCAAGCACACACCTAATAATACATGAATGCCCGATTTACACTTGGACGCGTGTTGTGTCGTGCACAACAATGCGTCGCCCTGCGACGCATTGTGAGCTTGCAGATCTGCTATTTTCGGTCTGCTATGTCGATTAGAAGCCTCAATGACGGCTGTGTTTGCGTGCGTGTGTGTGTGTGTGCGCATGCCTGTTTGTGCGAATGTGCACGCATATGCGTACAGCAATACATGCACGCCTGGCATGTGTTCCAACTACATACTGTACGTGCGTTGCCTGTTCTACGTGTTTATCTGTGTTTGTGATGCCAGGTTCACAGCAAGCGTCCTGAGGCCCTGAGGAGGGGGGGGGGGGTGAAGAGGGGGGGGGGGTTAGAGCAGAGTGCTGAAAGCAGGCCCTTGTTGGCCTCGATGGCAGCCTGACCAATGCGCTCCCCTTCCCTTCCTCACCTGCCTAGCCCTCAGCAGTACACACGCATGCGCATGCGCGCACACACACACACACACACACACACACACACACACACACACACACACACACACACACACACACACACACACACACACACACACACACACACACACACACACACACACACATACTATACTTGTGAGAACATTGACATTTTACGACTGCAATTTTCAATTTTTTACAGTTGTTTTGCCATTTTTAACCCCTAACGCCTAGCGTTCACACAAGCAGCTAAGAAGCTACAGGCTACCATTAATTTTCAATGTGAAGCCAGCAACATGAAGATACAAAGTTACATCCAACGTTTGTAGATCTGCTACAAAAGATACAAAGATACAAATTCAAATTGCGCTGGGTTGAACTTCCAGTTACTATACAAAACTATAACTGTAGCTCCTATGACGCAGGGCTTGATGACGTCAACGACCGCGTTGAGCAACACAGATACGAAGCGACAGAGCGACAAATATGCCGTGTATCTTTGTATCGTTTGTATCTGCCGGTGTGAACGCAGCATGAAGCCGAATAAAAGCCGATCCACAAGCTCACAACAACAACAACATCACGTCTGGCTGCCTGCGACAAGTTGTGAGTTTATAGTAACGCAACTATGACTCAGGCATATGACTCCAACCCTAACCCAACCCCTAGAAACCTAACCTCTAAATGCCTTAATCCTAATGCTAACACCGACCCCAATCTTCTCCTAATTATAAGCCTATAACTGTCTGTTTTTTAACGGTTTTTCTTTTACGAGGACCAGAATAAAATGTCCTCCTTACAATGTCGTCTCATTCCCAAATTCTACTATACTTATGAGGACATTTGGCCCTCACATGCATAGTAATACACGCACACACGCGCACACACACACACACACACACACACACACACACACACACACACACACACACACACACACACCCACACACACACACACATACACACACACACACACACACACACACACACACACACACACACACACACACACACACACACACACACACATACACACACACACACACACACACACACACACACACACACACACACACACACACACACACACACATGAACACACACATGAACACACACACACACACACACACACACACACACACACACACACACACACACACACACACACACACACACACACACACACACACACACACACACACACACACACACACACACACAGGGCGGCCAAGCCCACCAGACACACAGGCTAACTTTAGGGAGAGAGAGAAGAAGCATGGCCACTGTTGTACTTTATGTTGGCTGCCTCTCTGGGTGCTTTAGACCACATGCAGGTGAAGTCAGTTTGCCCAATACCAAAACGCTCGCCCCAAAACACAGTCACTCCCCCCGGGGCAAATCCGGAGGTATTCACCTGGTATTCCTAAACGTAACCTCAGTAAACTATGCCTAAACCCAGTGGTGGAAAACGTACTCAAATGTTTTACACTTTAAGTAAAAGTAACAATACTGCAATATAGAACTACTCTGTTACAATTTTCTGTTGAATTCAAAATGTGCTTGAGTAGAAGTACAAAAGTATCGGCATGAAAATGTAACTTAAAGTACCAAAAGTAAGAAAGTACTCATTATGCAGAATGTCCCATTTCACAAGTTTTCAAATGTAAAAAATGTATACAAAATCTTTTGAAAATAGCAGATCTACAAGCTCATAATGCGTCGCATTGTTACGCATTGTGAGCTTAGATCGGTTATTTTCGAACGGACGAAATGTACATAGGGCTGAAGTGGGTAATGTATGTTTTGTGATAATAATCAAAATCTGCAAAGTAATTAGTAACTAAAGTTTTCAAATAATAGTAGTGGAGTAAAAGTACAATATTTGCCTCTGAGATGTAGTGGAGTAGAAGTAAAAGTACCGAAAATTGGACATACTCCAGTACAGTAAAGATTCCTCAAAAGTGTACTTAAGTACAGTACTTGAGTAAATATACTTAGTTACTTTACACCACCGCCTAAACCTAACCTTATTCCTAAACTTAACCTCAGTCAAACCATGGCTAACCCTAAACTTATTTCTAACCTTATCCTCAGTAAAACAAATACAAGAATGCAACAACCACTGGTGCGCGAAAAACGTGGGGGCGAGTGTGTTTTGGCGTGAGCCCTCCGGTTACCAGTTCACCCACTAAAACCTTTTCAGTCCGCGACCCCCCCCAAAATAATCATACTTGAACTGGGGACCCCCCAGGCACTTGGAATGGTAGGAGTTGAGGCGTTACTTAGTTATTTAGTTTGACTCGGTTCCACAGTGTATAACAAAAAACATAGAACTTTACACAAAAACAAACTTCACCCACGTCTTTAATTCTGTTAAACCTGTGATGTGACAATAAAAGCTGATTCTGATTCAGATAAATAATGTGAAAATAGCTGATCTACAAGCTCACAACGCCTCGCATGCAACAGCTTGTAGATCAGGTTTTTCACAATGTTTGCCTCTTTCTTATATCATTTGGCAATTTGGCCAATCTGATGCAGTAATGGTCTTTTTTTTCTTTTCTTTTCTTTCATTTATTTTTATTTTTAAGGTATTAATAATCATAAGTCATCTGGGGACCCTCAAAAAATCAGTCAGTACTTTTACTTCTGCAAATATTGTACTTTTACTCCACTACAATTATTTGAAAACTTTAGTTACTAGTTGCTTTGTAGATTTTGATTATTATTACAAAACATACATTAACCACTTCAGCCCTATTTAAACTTTGCCATTTGAAACTAGCCAATCTACAAGCTCACAACGCGTCGCGATGTGACGCGTTGTGAGCTTGTAGATCTGCTATTTTAAAAACATTTTTAGACATTTTAGACATAATGACAGCTTGTGAAACGGGAGACATTCTGCATAATGAGTACTTTTACTTTAGGTACTTTTAAGTATATTTCGATGCCAGTACTTTTGTACTTTTTCTCAAGTAACATTTTGAACACACATTTCTACATTGCAGTATTGATAGTTTTACCTAAGTTAAACATTTGAGTACTTTTTCCAACACTAATGAGAAGAACCACTGGCTCACACACACCACAGGTAAAGTCAGTTGTTCCCGTTCCGCTAGGACGTGCCGGGGCATCGACCAACCCACCAGTAGAATCTCATTACCCCGGCATTATCATTAAGTCTCCTGGCCTACTTACACGCCGAGCGGTAAACCGCAGCGCAGCTAGACTTAACCCATTAACCCCGGGAAAGCATCTGAGTCATTTTACATTTTACCTCTATATATATATATATATATATATTTGAGTGTGTGGGTCACGATTAAAAAAAAAGCAGATCTACAGTTTTGTGCATTTAGTATTTCGAAATTTTGTGCAAATCTTGTGCAAAAATATATTTTTTAAACCATTTTTTTTTGCTCAAATCTTTGCTTCTGGGGGGTCTCTGGAACAATAATATTTTGAGATGGGGGTCCGCTCAAGGCCAAATATATATAATTCTGGGGGTCCTTGAAATGAAAAAGTTTGAGCACCGCACTGATATAATGTCAACATTTGTTTAGTTTTTTCAGAAAACTGTTAGGATTTAGAAGGCATTTGGGTGTTAATGGGTTAACAGAGATGTGCGTGTGTGGATCCTGTGTTATTGTATAATTCAGCAGAGTAATCATAATAGATTTTAGGTCGAGACATGCCTGTTCCAAAAAAAGAAAGAAAAAAAACAGAAAACTCTACATACTATACCAGAGAGGATTTTTGTGGCAGGTTCCTATGGCAACCGGCCACTTAAAATCTTTGCACACTTCCCCTAACTGTTAACCACACCTCCCCCTAATTACCCCACAGGACACACCTCCCCCTAATTACCCCACAGGACACACCTCCCCCTGACTACCCCACAGGACCTGCCCTCTGCTCCACTGTGTCAGTGTTTCTTTTTAGTGTTTTATCCCAAATGCTTAAATATAGCCCTGATCTATACTGAGGTGTGCACCATCAGTGGTGGAAAAAGTACTCAATGTTTTACTTAAGTGAAAAGTCCGGAATTCAAAACGTAGCAAAAGTACAAAAGTATTGGTATCAAAATGTACTTCAAGTACCAAAAAGTACATAGTACTCATGATGCAGAATGTCCCATTTCACAAGTTTTCAAATGTGTAAAATGTATAAAAAATAATTTCAATTGATTGCAATTTCAATTTCAATAGCAGATCTACAAGCTCACAATGCGTCGCGATGCAACGCATTGTGAGCCTGTAGATCTGCTTTTTTCAAATGGCCGAAATGTCTATTGGGCTGAAGTGGTTAATGTATGTTTTATAAAAGTTTTCAAATAATTGTAGTGGAGTAAAAGTACAATATTTGCCTCTGAGATGTAGTGGAGTAGAAGTAAAAATACAGAAAATTGAAAATTGAATTGAAAAAATCTCAAAATTGTAAGTACAGTACTTCAGTACATGTACTTACTTTACACCACTGTAGTTACTTTGCACCACTGTGCACCATAAATATCTGATCTACAAGCCCACAACGTGTGGTGCTGCCGCGGCGTGTTGCGAGCTTGTATCAATCAATCAATCAACTTGATTGTCACAACACAATGACACCAGGTAACAGTGCAGGTGAAACTCTTGTTGATGAAGAGCTTCCAGGTTTGAAGCTCAAAAAGAGCAAAAGAAAATAATTAGCCGAAAAGAATGGAAAACAAGATGAGCAGAAAAAGCGCTGTTAAGCCATTAACCCATTAACCCATTAAGACCGGGAATGCATCTGTGTGTCATTTATAGATTTCTTGGGCTATTTTTGAAAAATAATCGTGAAAATGTGTGCAAATCTTTGAATATATATATAGTTTTAAAGCGAACGTTTGTAACTCAAATCTTTGGTTCTGGGGGATTCTGCAAATGTCTTCTAAAACAGTTTTTAATTTTTTTATGTATTTGGCCGTGGACCCCCATCTCAAAATATTTTGTTCCAGGGACACCCAGAAGGTGTAACAGAGTTAAAAATGTTCGCTTTGATAAGATTTGCACGAATTTTCACTATTTAAAAAAAAAATAGCAGATCCACAAGCTCTGAGCTTGTAGATCTGCTATTTTTGAATAGCCACAGAAATCTTAAAATGGCACAGATGTGTTCCCGGTCTTAAAGGGTTAAGACCTGAGGTCCATTCTAAAAAAAATCCTCTCTGTCGGGTGTGAACCTCATGTATGTCCAAGACTGTTACTTTTCAGGATTCAAATTCAAAAACGGCAAAAGTTGAAGAACTACAAGCTCTAAAGGTTTTTGATGCTTTTGTGTGACGCTGTACTATGATCAAGTAGGACGATAATTTACGAAGAAACACAAACAGTTAGAATATGGAGCAGCCACAAAATGCCTTCTAAATCTTTTAGTTTGACTTTTCTGAATACCTTGGCCCTCAGCATGACACGACCAATGAGAGCGCTTTCGTTGTTGCTAAGATACGGTGTATGGCCCATAGCACGTTTGCCCCATAACTTGTAGATCTCTCGCACATGATTGGCATAGCCTGTATTGCCAGCTTTTTCGCGCACTTTCTTTTCCTAAGGTGGAAAAGAAAGTAGAAGTACTTATATACTTTTGCATGAGCGATTTCACAAGCGAACACTGTAACTCAAATCTTTGCTTCTGGGGGATTCTACAAATGTCTTCTAAATCCCAACAGTTTTTGAAAAAACGTATGTTGCTATAATATCAGTGGTTCTCAAACTTTTTCATGTCAAGGACCTCCAAAATGACATGTTTTTGGCTGCGGACCCATATCTGAAGATATTTTGTTCCAGGGACCCACCAGAAGCAAAGATTTGAGTAAAAACTGTTCGCTTTAAAAATATATATATTCAAAGATTTGCACACATTTTCACGATTTTTGAATAGTCAAAGAAATCTAAAATGACAATGATGCTTTCCCGGATCTTAATGGGTTAAAAGCACAAGCGACAGTACAATAGCTTAGATATTTCTGAGCTATTGTCGTGCGCCCGATTATTTCTGGCGTGCGATGACAGCACACAACTTATTCATTTAGGAGCATGGAGGGATTGTTTCAGCTGATCCTGGGTGGGGTGGGGGAGCAGGGTTTGAGTCATTCCGGGACACACTGCTGCTGCTGCTTTGCCCTGAGGCAGCCCCATGCACCCCCCCCCCCCCCCCCACCACGCCCATTCCACCGCGTCCAACCAACCAGCACAACAGGTCTCACTTCTAGGGCTCTGTGTCACGGTTATGATTATTTATATTTAACTTGACGATTAATTGGCTAAAATTTATTGCAATTAATGATTTAATTGTGTTTCTGTTCTCAAACATTGGAACATTATGAATAAAAAATAACCTTTTCTGTTTGGCTTTTAGGGCTTCTTAAACTAAAGTTGCACAGGGCAGATATATGACAAATAACTTTATACTTTTAAAACAAATTAATAGTGGAAGTAGCTGATCTACAACAGGGGTCTTCAACAGGGGGTCCGGGACCCCTAGGGGGTCCTCAGAGTTACTACAGGTGGTCCGCCAAAACTTTGTATGATGTGATTTTTTTTTACCTTAACCACTTCAACCCTAGCATCCCTTTTCTGAGGAGAACTTTCGCCAAAAAATTGCAGATCTACAAGCTCACAACCGCCTCGCAGCGCGAGGCGTTGTGAGCTTGTAGATCGGCTGTTTATTGGCAAAGAGGTGTTTGGTGTAGAGGGGAAAAAAGAGCAGACCAAGTAAACAAAAAAAGTTAAATCTGAAACACAATGTTATACAATATAGAGTAGGGGGTCCCTGCTTCATCTCTCTCTCAGCTAGGGGGTCCTTGGCCTGAAAACGTTGAAGACCCCTGATCTACAAGAAGATTTCCAGTATGTTTGGAAATCTAAAATAATTGCAATTAGGCGATGATGTAACAATTGTGACAGGCTTGTCCGTGACCAATCACTGAAGCAGGGGGAGGTGCAAGAGGCCGAAGGCTATGAGGGGGGGGGGGGGCATTCTCTAATCCCCTGGGGTCCCGTATAGCTGGTCTTTTTTACCGTTCCAAAGGGCCGTGTGGGGGCCTGACCTCTGACCTCCTCAGGGACCCCCAGAGGTCAACATCCCATCCGTGATGCAAGTTAGTGGTCCGTCTGGATTGGACCAATCTGAGACCAAACCACTGGTTGTGTGTGTGTGTGTGTGTGTGTGTGTGTGTGTGCGTGTGTGTGTGTGTGTGTGTGTGTGTGTGTGTGTGTGTGTGTGTGTGTGTGTGTGTGTGTGTGTGTGTGTGTGTGTGCATCAGTGAATGACTACTGTATACACGGTCCTGCTTGCTTCCACCAAAAACAGACTGTGTGTGTGTTTCCTGGGAGTCAGTGTGGGAGGAGTCAGTGGGAGGAGTCAGTGGGAGGAGTCAGTGTGAGTTCCTGTGCTCACTGAGCTCTGCTCTGAGCCTATCATTAGAGAGACTGTCTGCCAGTCAGGATGTCGCAACCTTCAGGCAAAGAAACGTTCTGCCTCGGAAGTCTTATTTTGAACCAGTGTTGATTTTGACAGCAAATCTTTTATTAGTTTTAGTCCTAGTCTTTTGAATAAAATTCAAAGGACTATGACTATTTTGAATGACAACGTGATGCGTTGTGAGCTTGTAGATCTGCTATTT
>NC_137612.1:13030603-13053103 GCF_963280865.1 Gymnoscopelus braueri | reverse complement strand
GGGGGTCCCCAGTTCAAATAGGATTATTTTGGGGGCTCCCCAGTTCAAATAGGATTATTTTGGGGGGTCCCCAGTTCAAATATGATTATTTTGGGGGGTCGCAGCCTGAAAGGTTTGAGAACCCTTGACCCAAATGGACCCTTTTTGTTCCATTTGCACACTCTAAAGAGTGGGACCCTGTGAGGGTCCATTTGGAGACTTCTGGTTTAGATAAACAACATAATAAAGCAAATCAATGAATGGGTCAAAACTAATACCACATTATTAAGAATTTTCCTTTTTTCTCCTTTATTATTAAAACTGAGGCAAATGTAGGTCACGTGCCAACATCTGTTTCGCGCGCGCCCATGTCAGCTGGACAGCTGTTTGCGCGTTCCCGCGGCGCGCTCCGGCAATCCAGAGAACTCCAGTTGTATTTAACTATAAACTCTTTATTATAGACAACAATTTTATCATCAAATAACTGACCTGTGGGTTGTATCATGTTAGTTTAAAACGTTTTGAGAACTTTTAGAGAAAGTAAATAGTGTGAAAACACAAACTATAATCTTTGAAAACGAATAGCAAAAGTGAATATATGGGACTTTTATTTATTTTCATAATATTTCTCATTATTGCAACAGTAAAGCACTCTAATCCATGTGTAACTGAAGCTATTTATACACAAACCTCTGAGTTATAATAATAAAAAACACTGTGTTTAAACAACATTACATGTAACAGTTGTTTCATAACAACATTATTATATATTTTAATTAAACACCCACGTATTGAAATAAAAAACACCAGATCTGTCCTGTTTAACAGTGGTTATAGGAGGAGGAGTAAACATTAGTATTGTTATGAGGAGGTATAGCTATAATAAACAGAGAGGCATATCTCATAATCCTGTTTACCTTTTTATTACAACATGCCTGTTATTGAAGCTCTTGCTTCAGCAAAAAGAGAACTTGTCTCTGCACGTTTAGACCTTATTATTATTATTATATCTATGGTTCACACACACTTTATAAACTCCTGCTTTATGCCTAAATAACACATATGTTATAACCGTTATACATAGGTAATAACAGCGTTATAACAGCGTTATAACACAGCTTAAAGTTGTTACCTTGTTGCAGCCTGTATCGGACACAGAGCAGCCGTTGTTTCTCCTTAATTCATTCTAGATCTCCTTCAGGTGGGATTCAGACCCTTAAAGATCTCCTTCTCTTCTCTTCTCCCCCTCCTCTCTTTACTGTGATCAGTACAAATCCTCTCCTATCCGACCAGAAGGAGGTCAGGTTCATGTGAAGTTATGGATCCTTCCTAAAACAAACAGATCTTTGATTTTCTCTCTCCTCTCGGAGATTAAAACTTTTCTCTCCGCCTCTAAAACTTTCTCCTCCGTTTGGTTCCCTTCGTCCCGCAAGCAGAGCAGTGTTGCCAGGTTTTATGTTTTTGCGAGGGAAACAAGCAATGGGTCTATGAAAACGCAAGCCCCAAAAATGCACAACCCATCTTGTTGGGTCAAATTAACTACCGCTGGATTGGTTGGTCCACTATTGATCCAGGCCTTGGGTTAAAACACAACCCATGGACCCAAATTGAGTTGTTTATACCCAGCATGTTTTAAGTGATTTGAGCACTAGATTTGAACATAATTATATATTATATCAGCTATTTGAAAATATCAGATCTACAAGATCACAACGCGTCGCATGTCAAGGTTCACGACGCGTTGTGAGCTTGAAGATCTGATATTTTCAAAACATCTTGAAACAAGTATTTGGAATAAGTTTGAAACGTTTTAACGACACACCTCTTGTATGGGGGGGAGGGGGGCTGGCACAAAATGTTTTAGGATGATGCATGAACAAATGCATAGTAATGTGGTGTTATTGACATGAAAATATCTGTGAAACACTGGTTTAATCAACATCAGGAAACAAGCCCAAATAAGCAACTACCAATATTTACAAGCAACTTTACACTAACAAGCCCAAACTCGCTTATAATAAGCAGACATGGCAACACTTAACAAGACTTGCCCGTTTCTTCTCTCTCTCTCTCTCTCTCTCTCTCTCTCTCTCTCTCTCTCTCTCTCTCTCTCTCTCTCTCTCTCTCTCTCTCTCTCTCTCTCTCTCTCTCCCCTCTCTCTCTCCCCTCTCTCTCTAACACACACACACACACACACACACACACACACACACACACACACACACACACACACACACACACACACACACACACACACACACACACACACACACACACACACACACACACAGTAACTTTCTTTAAACTGAACACTCTCTCTTTGTCTGAGTGGAACTTTCCCAGCTTTAACAACATAATCCCAAACAAACACCCCAAAACAAAAAGTTCCCAAGGACTTTTTTCTCTCTCCTCCCAAATGTCTTACTTAATCTGGGTTGTTATTATAACCCACAAACCTCCTACTTGAGGAGGTCAGTCTCTCTCTCTTCTCTCCTCTCTCCTCCTGTACTCCTGCCTCCTATTGGACAGGAAACAGTCAGCGGTGATTACCGTGTTTCCTCCGGGCTACCGACTTAGTTGGGCTGAACTATCCTGTCATAATTACCTCTTTAACCTGAACCAGACACACAGCAACATGATGGCAGAGCTAGGCTACAGACTACACTGTAGGGGCCAATACAACATGTAGGTCAGTAAGGCAAAGGTAGGGGAAGTGATATCTTTTGGTTAAAACAAAAGGTTTTGTGTTAAAAGGTTCAAGGACCCCTAAATTAATCTGTATTTGGCCGTGGACCCCCCATCTGAATAGATTAAGTGCCAAGGAACCCATACAAGAAGAATGTCAAGATTTCTTGAAAATAGCTGATGCATGTAGGGCCCCGGGGGTCCCCGGACCCCACTTTGAGAACCCCTGCATTAGACCACGGACAACTATAACTCTGAGAGTGTACAAATGTACACTCTCAGAGTTACAGCCACATAAGGGTCTATTTGGTTCCTAACTATCCATCATCAATCTGGGGACCCCCTGGAACTGCCTCAAGGACCCCTGGGGGTCCCCGGACCCCACTTTGAGAACCACTGCTATATTATTAGGCGTTATGTGAATTGTTCAAACTATAGCTACTTACGATTAGCTGACAAACTAATTGTATAGTGTAGGAAGGACCTGTGGATTTATGGCTTATCAATATCAGAGTGGTCAGCCCACTCAGCTCATATTGGACACAACAAATGGACACGAAAGTCAAACTTTGCACATTTGTATGAATATCAGATAGATTATATTAACCACTAGCAGCATGTAAACTCATTGTGTAATCTTAAAACATGTATACATTACACATAATATACAGTAGGTCTATATCGTTGCTGTCGGGCAGAAATGTAACTTATTGCGTATTTTAACTTTGTGTTTTTTTCGTAAATGAACACCCTACTTGATCATGCGAAGTAAAGAGGATAAAAAAGGCTGTATTTCCTCATTTTATTATCAGTAGTAACACTCTTCTTGTGTGCAGTGAGATGAACCTTGGCCATTATGTCTCTGATGATGATCTCACAGATGACAAAGACATCCATAGACAACGCTGCAAACAGACTGTACGCCCAGGCAAACGTATGAATGCGGACATTTCACAAGTGCTCTTCAGATGTCAAGATCTCACTTTTTAAAGCATTTTGTTCACCGTGGTATACGGCTCACCTGTGGAGTAACTATAGGGCTAGCAGCTTGCAAACACTTTGCATGCTGTAAGCAAAGCATGCAAACTTTGCATTGTATGCATGGCATGCATACAATGATGCTCTGTGGTTGCTGGTGAGGGTACCAAGATGGCACAGCGCCAGCCAGCTGTTTGTTGACTTGGGGGTACCTACCTGTCAAGCCCTTTTAAGAAATGTAATGTACACATTCATGTGTCGTTTAGAAGAGTCTGACAACTGTGTTATTGTGATTTTAATTAACCCTGTGAAGAGTTCAACTCGGTTCTCTTCCATGATTTGGAGACATTGGCGCAAACAGCCTCTACAGACTGTGAGCATATTATGCTGGCTGTAGGCTGGACTGATTTGATGTTTTTCAGTTTTCATTTAGTTTTTTATCCTATTTATTGGTTGTGTATTTTGTCATTTGGTATGTGATGTGGACCTTGAGTCTGCAACAAAGATTGAATTGAATTGAATTGATACTACAGCGTCACGCAAAAGCATCAAATGTAGCAGATCCACAAGCTCGAAACGTGGTGCGAAGCGTCTCGCTTTCAGCTTGTAGATCTGCTAATTTATGTTTTTGAATTTGAATCCTGAAAAGTAACAGTTTTGGACATATGAGGTTTCCACCCGACGGAGATCATATTAAACTTTAAAAGGTGGAGATCCTCATATCCCAATCAGACAAATCTAATCTGTGAACATTCCTTATGTACTTGACTTTTCCTACTTCAAGGCTTATTAGTAATAATAACAATAACAGTAGCAGTAATCCTAATCTTTAGACAGATCACATTAAGATGGAATTTTCAAATCAAGCAGCAGACTAATAATAATAATAATAATAATGAGCACAGTTCTTATGACTCATGTCCAAGTGCTTTTCTGGCAATTATGACTTGCATACAGAAATAATGTGTTTGTCTTCTGTGTCCTCATAATCCTCTACAGGCACCAGTATGATGACAGACAGTGGTGGAAAAAGTACTCACTTTCTTTACTTAAGTAAAAGTATCAATACTGTAATGTAGAAATACCCTATTACAAGTAAAAGTCTGGAATTCAAAATGTACTTGAGTAAAAGTACAAAAGTATTATCAAAATGTACTTAAAGTACCAAAAGTAAAAGTAGTCATTATGCAGAATGTCCCATTTCAAGTTTTCAAATGTTTGAAAATATTTTGAAAATAGCAGATCGAAAATATACACAAATCGAAATGTATATAATGTGGGGCTGAAGTGGTTAATGTATGTTTTGTAATAATAATCAAAATCTACAAAGTAACTAGTAACTAAAGTTGTCAAATAATTGTAGTGGAGTAAAAGTACAATATTTGCCTCTGAGATGTAGTGGAGTAAAAGTAATTGGAACTACTCCAGTAAAGTAAAAGTACCTAGAAATTGTACTTACTGTAAGTACAGTACTTGAGTAAATGTACTTAGTTACTTTACACCACTGATGACAGAGGGACCTTGTGTGCTCTCGCACTGTTCTCACACCTGGTGGTTTGTGGAGCAGATGAGAGTCGTCACAGTGATTGATGTTCGTAGGAGTGGTCGAGGGGCTGCTGGTAATTCACGGCGGCAGATCTTCTGAGGCTTTCAGAAAACAGCCCCGTGTTTCACTAACAACTTGGCATCCTCCTATTCAATCTGGCCGCAGCATCACTCATGTTAAAACACTGGAGCTTTGACAGCACTGATTGTTGGATTGTTGAGCTGGGTGGGGCCACGCCCCTCGTTATAGGCTTCCACTGTTGTAGAGCTGGAGGAGGCACGTCTAGACGCCAGGTATACTACTAAGGGTTTTACCTGCCCAGTGGTGTAAAGTAACTAAGTACATTTACTCAGGTACTGTACATAAGTACAATTTTGAGGTATTTTTTTTTACTTTACTGGAGTATTTCCAGTTGTCAGTACTTTCACTTCTACTCCACTACATCTCAGAGGCAAATATTGTACTTTTTACTCCACTACAATTATTTGAAAACTTTTACGTTACTAGTTACTTTGCATATCTAAATTATTGTATTATGAAACATACAATAACCACTTTAGCCCTATTTTATTCATAGGCTATTTGAAAATAGCCGATCTACAAGCTCACAACACGTCGCAGCGTGACGTGTTGTGAGCTTGTAGATCAGCTATTTTTGGTCTGTGACACCCGCGCGCACCCATGATGACTTAGTTCTACTGGATCTCTCCTCCACTCTCCTCTCTTCCTCACTAACATTTTAGTCTAGTTTTTATTTGTTGATCAAATCGTCAGTATATTTAGTCTTAGTTTTAGTCATCATAGCTTAGTTTTTATGTAGTTTTCATCAGTGAAAAAAGGGTAGTCGACAGATATATTTCGTCATAGTTTTAGTCGATGAAATCAACACTGATTCAAACAAACTTTAACCTGAACCCTATAGTCTCCCTATACTCTGCGGCAAGCATTCGGTGAAAATAGCTGAGCTCGAGCTGTTTGACTCTGAGGAAGACGCAAGACGAAACCATAGACTGTATGGTCGAAATATCAGCCACTCCTGCAAAATAATAAATACGTGCAAACCAGTCGAGTTTTCCAGTATTTTATCTCTTGTATTATTACTCTCCGACTTGTAGATCGGCTATTCTCTGCAAAGATACTTGCTGTTGAAGGAAAAAAGGAGAGGACTTAGTATAGACCCATGGGGGACTCCTGGGGGTCAAATCAGTATATAGTAATGATGTGGCGTTTTTTTAAAACCCAACTTTCCCCGGATTATTTTTTATTTTTATCAACGACCCGACCCGACCAAAACTCGTACTATAGGCATAGCAGTGGCGGCCATTTTCTGATTCCACTCCAAAATAGTCAATGCATTTTTCCCATTGACATTTCCAAAAATATTTATATTAATTATATTAAGCCTAGAATCAAGCCATCCAGGGTCCTGGTGAATCATGACCATAACACGTTTGATTCTGTGAAAGAACTTTTTTGAAAACGGCAAAACAAAGGGTATTTATTAAATATAGTATATCATATAATTAAATATAACATTTTTAAAAATCACAGAAAATGTGTTTTATGGTCATGATCATGCCCGAGGTTGACCCGCCCACCCGCACCTGTGATAATTGCGTCTGAAGCTGACCCGAACCTGCCCGACCAGCGGGACAACCCACGCATCACTTGTATTTAAAGGGGTGGAGCTTTAATTGGGCCTGAAAAGTTGTGCAACAACAAGGCCTGAGCCCAACAAAATTCTGTCCGAACCCGACCCAACATCTCAATACCATGTTTTAAGCCCAAACCCAATTACATCCTGACATTTTTCCAAACCTTCCCTAACTACACCCTATACGGGGACCAACGCAATTCACGATGCAAATTGTGAATGCATGGCCCACCTGGTTATGCAATACCTGTTTTCTATGTCCCCTGAGCACTTTTTCTAGTTTTTGACAATAGGAACGCCAGGTTGAAAGGGGACGGCAGTGTTGATTTTGACAGCAAATTTTGATTTAGTTTTAGTCATAGTCTTTTGAATAAAATTCTGTTTAGTTTTAGTCTTATTTGAGTCATCTGAAATGCTTTAGTTTTTGTCTAGTTTTAGTCGACTATGTATCATAAGATTATAGTCGACTAAATCTACAGTTGATTTAGTCGACTATAATGTATTTTGGCGGTGCCTTGATGGCGTCGTAATGGCTGATTTTACACTAGGTTGCATGCTGAAAATAGCAGATCTACAAGCTCACACGTGTCGCAGCGCGACGCGTTGTGAGCTTGTAGATCTGCTATTTTCAGAGCGCAACACCCGAGTGCAACCAAACATAAAATGTATTTTAGTTCTACTGGATCTCTTCTGCACTAGTCTTAGTTCTATTGGATCTCTTCTCCACACTAGTCCCTCCCTAACATTTTTGTCTAGTTTTTATTTGTTGACGAAATTGTCAATATATTTCGTCATAGTTTTAGTCGACAAACGAAATCAACACTGGTGGACGGTGTTGTGCAACATGTTTAAAAAGTTGGACTACCTCCAAACAGACAAGTACCCCCCCCCCCCCCCCCCACCCCCCGGTGTAATAAACCCTGTTGTAAGTGGTTATTAACAGAGTCCTTCCAGAAGGGCTCTTTGCTTTCATACGGTTCTTTCCTGTTATCTTTGCAACTCTTGACTTTGTCAAAACATGTCAAACGCCAAATGAACGGTTGGAACACAATCATCGGCAGCGCATTCCATTGTCACCTTGAGCTTAATATCTCTCACCACGGTTTAATTATTTCTCCTAAACTGCCTGGCTGGTTTTTTGACACTTATAGCTTAGCTGTGTGAAGGAATTCTGCTCAATCAGGCACTCCTCAAACTGGAACAAATCAATTGTCGTTGGCAACAATTTCACACAGTTCACACAAACATAAAGCATTAATGTGAGAGGGGGAAAAAAACACTTTCTATCATAACACCTGACATGACATGATAGTTTGTAGTTAATTATATACGCATGAACAAACTCCGGTATTCTTTACAATATCTAATCAATCCAAAAAAAAACATAATACAAAAAACTCTAATCCTCTACCTACCATTTAGAACAAACACATTCCGAGCAGATGATTAATAAGGATTAATAACAGTTAATGAGTTAGTTATTGATGTTTATTTCTACAGAGGGAGAGCCTGTGGGTTGTTTTAGGAGGACTTGATGCAGAGCACATGGCACTAAGTTGGACGACTCTTCGGTATAAAATTAGCCGGCTATTTTCACAATTACTGTCACCAGTGTTACGCAGTAAAAAAAAAACCTTCAGCATTGACTTAACTCTAGAGAGTGTATAAAAATGGACCAGAAATGGACCCTGTATTCCCGTAAAAGAGACTGGCACGTTAAAACAAGCCTTTACCGTAAATTCAACTAAAAACCTTTAGCTTATTTGGAACAACGCGTGGTTTACAGGAGAGGAGACCCCTGTTCACACACGAAGCGACGGGCGAGAGGAGGCTGGCTAAGCCTTTCATGTGGCTCTGACCGTCTGTAGCACTGTCTACTGTGCCAACCTTACGTCTTCAACGTTTTTTCAGGTCAAGGACCCCTTAGCTGAAAGCAGTGATGGAAGAAGTACTCAGATATTTTACTTAAGTAAAAGTAGCAATACCACAATGTAAAAATACTCTGTTACAAGTAAAAGGCCCGAATTCAAAATGTTATTTGAGTAAAAGTACAAAAGTATTGGCATCAAAATATACTTAAAGTACCAAAAGAAAAAGTACTGACATGTTTGAAAATAGACGATCTACAAGCTCATGCGGCGCGTTGTGAGCTTGTAGATCGTGATCGTCTATTTTCAAATAGCCTATGTACATAATAGGGCTAAAGTGGTTAATGTATGTTTTATAATTGATATCTGCAAAGTAACTAGTACAGGGATGCTACAGTTCAAGTTGTTAATAATACAAAATAAAGTTCCTATCACGCAAAGATTTGGCGGCCCCCCCTGTAGTAACTCTGAAGACCCCCTGTGGGTCCCAGGACCCCCTGTTGAAGACCCCTGGTCTACTGTAAGAGGTGAGGCCCCGCTACGGTCCCGGTATAGGCCGGAGCGGAGCAGCCAAATATGGCAGCACCGCTCCACATTCCACACCTCAGCCCGCGGGCGCTATCAAATCAGATTCCAATAATGAAACAGAAGCTGTGGACACACACACGCGCGCGCGCACGCGCGCACGCACGCACGCACGCACGCACGCACGCACGCACGCACGCACGCACGCACACACTCACATATACACGCACACACACAAATGCTTTATTTGAATCCATAAATTATATTAGAACTACAGGGAATTAAATATAGCAGAGTTAGACAACTGGTGTACACCTAAGCATACAGACTGTAGATCACTTTCCCCTCCACAGCGGCCAGGCTGCCTCTGACAGCTGAAACACAGCAGTATTTGCAGTATTTGGCAAGTTGTCTGGCTTTGTTCTTTGTCATGCCAGCAACGTCCAGACCACTCATGGTGAATTTATATACATGGTCCAGGCTTCCACATTATGAGTACAGTTTGCATGAGTCCACATCTGTACCCGCAATTCCAAGTAACGTTGGTACTTTGAATATTTAACTATAAACCCTGGTCCGTCCATAGATGGAAAACACAGCCTATACCTCTAGAATCAGGACCTCCTTGTGACTGTTAAACAAGAACAACATCAGGTGTATTGGGTTTGCTAGCAAAGCCATGACACTTGTAATTAACCATGTAAGCCCTTTATACTTTGTCAATTCAATTCAATTCAATCTTTATTTCAGATCCATATCACAATTTAACACAACACAACACAATAACATAACAGTCCTCTGACAAATAGCATAAATATTTTTGATACCATGATACTGACCATGATACTGATCATGGTACTGACATGTTACTGACCATGATACTGACATGATACTGACATGATACTGACATGATACTGACATGATACTGACCATGATACTGACATGATACTGACCATGATACTGACCATGATACTGACATGATACTGACCATGATACTGACATAATACTGACCATGATACTGACATGATACTGACCATGATACTGACATGATACTGACCATGATACTGACATAGTACTGACCATGATACTGACTGATATTCTATTGTTTAGACCAAGGACCCAGCATCCACCTTTGAAATTGAGTCTATATAGGAAGTGACAGTTCATATGCATGGCCTGTAGTTTAATAGAAATAACTCTCAATACAAGTGGATGGGTTTTTGCCGAACTTTAGACTTGATTGTATTACCTTAATAAACATTGTCATAAATACTATATGCTTCCAGTCGCTAGTTTAAAGTCTTCTTTCAATCATCATGATATGTGTTTTTGTAAACTATGGTCACATTTATTTTAAAATTGATGATAAAGTAGGGTATGCTCTAGGAGGGGCAGGATGGTATGATTGACAAGCTACACAGCCAATAGCATTCATTCCCCGCCCCCGCTCTTGATTGACAAGCTACTGTACCCAACCAATAGCATTCATTTCCAGTTGTATAGGATATAGTCTCGCGTCACCAGACAACTATTGCACAATCTCTGAATGCTATATAGAGTCTGGAACTCCACTTCCCGAAAGCTGTTTAACGGAAGTTGTTCAGACCGGAAAGACATTCGACCAATCACGACGCAGTGCCCGCGGACCTGTAGTCCCAGTGGAAACAGAACCGAGGCGGAAGCAGAGTCATAGGAGCGGTAGATTCATGTTATTTGTGCGAGGATTGTTTATCACAGAAAACTGAGAAAAGTATCATGGAATTACCGCCGAAAAAACTGTGAAAGAAGACACTAGTAGACATAAACGATGTTTATGAGATTAGTTGATTCCAGTCGGACTCCTTTGCGCCACTGCACAATGCTAAAACGGAAGTGGGTAGGGGAGGGGCATCCGCTTTCCCCTTACACATGATCAGAGCTTCCGAGTCCCAGACTGTATGCCGGAAACATTTGTAAATTGTGGGAGGCAACAGTCTGGTAACGCGAGACTATATAGGATATGACGCGATATAGAAATATTTGAAATAGCTGAAAAATAGGCTTCATTTACAGTCTGTAGAGTCTACGGGCGTAACGCTGTCCATTCTTTTTACAGTCTATGGTTTAGACAGATGATAGGTTTTTGGTTTACCTATGATCCTATAGATTATTATCTCTATGCATTTGATGTATTACCTCGTGGTTTACCTTGCTTACTGCAAATCGCTCTGGATTAACAGCCTCTGCTAAATGCCTGAATGGTAAATTGTATGGTTTTGAGCACTAACAGGCTATACGCCACCAGGTACACTGATCCTATAGGCCACACTTTCAGTGTTGTTTGAAGCATTAAGATATGACTTATCTACGTACAAAACTATCAACCCCTTTCTACAGCTAAAAACAGCAAAAACATGTTTTCATTCCTGTACAGCGATTGGCTGTGAAGTTATTATCCCTCAAAAGACACGAGCATTTCTGAGAAAAGCAACATGAGCCGCGTTACAAACTGCAGGCGCCTCTTCCTCTCTCTCAGCATGCAGGCGTCTGCTCTGGGCTCCGGGCTGCTTGGCTTCAGGCCCCTTGGACGCTCCTCAGGCTTTGGTGCTCCGCTGAGAGCCAGTGGAGACACAGCAGGTTGTTCCTTCTGTTCAGGGTCAGACCACGAGTCTGTGGTCCTCCTGGAGGATGGGATGGACTCCTTCACACTGCTGCCCCAGACGGTCCTCCTGGAGGATGGGATGGACTCCTTCACACTGCTGGGCCCCAGACGGTCCTCCTGGAGGCTGGGATGGACTCACACTGCTGCCCCAAGAGGACTATATTCTGTCTGCATTAGGGATGTTCGATTTGACTTTTTTACCGATAACCCAGGGGTCTTCAACCCTTTCAGACCAAGGACCCCCTAGCTGAGAGAGAGATGAAGCAGGGACCCCCTCTATATTGTATAAAATTGTGTTTCAGATTCAACTTTTTTTTGTTTACTTGTCTGCTCTTTATTCCCTCTACACCTATACCTCTTTGCCAAAAATAGAAGATCTACAAGCTCACAACGCCTCGCAGTGCGAGGCGTTGTGAGCTTATAGATCTGTTATTTTTGGCTAAAGTTCTCCTCAGAAAAAGGGATGCTAGAGTTCAAGTGGTTAAGGTAAAAAAAAAGAACTCATATCACACAAAGATTTGGCGGACCCCCTGTAGTAACTCTGAGGACCCCCTGTTGAAGACCCTTGGCCTATTTGACAGTGCAGAAGCATAATTGCCTTGATGCCTATAACATTAACGAGCGTCAACGAGCGTCAGCTGGACACAGACACACACACCTGCCCTCTGCAGAGCTCTAATTTGAAAGTGACTGGAGTCTGTCTCATTTCTCTGCAAAAGCCCTTGAATATGATGGTATATGATTAAGGATTACTTTGATTATGGTAAGCTCACATGTCATATCACACACACCATACAGTAAGAACTCCTGTAACTTATTAAAAAAGGAAAAATATATTTGTTTATGCCAATATCGGCCGGTAATATCGGACATCCCTAGTCTGCAGTGGTGGAAAAAGTACACTTACTTTTACTTAAGTAAAAGTATCAATTCTGCGCAGTAGAAATACTCTGTTACAAGTAAAAGTCCGGAATTCAAAATGTACTTGAGTAGATAAAGGCATGGATGAGCAACAACTTCCTTCAGTTAAACAGTAGCAAAACTGAAGCTCGCCTTGTTGGCACACCACACCAGGGGCCAGTTGCACCACCTCACACAAAGTTCAAACTTAGCCTAGTTATAGCTTAAAGGAGCTACACCATGAATTTAAAAAAAAATATTTGATATTTAATATCATATGGTGTATGTCCCTCAAACCTTTTTCAAAAGGTTTGAGCCTAAATCATCACTCAGATATACTCATCCCAAGTCAATTGTCTCTGGCTTATACAGCACTTTCAGCTGCAATACCAAAACGTCCTATTGGGCAGGGGGGGGCTACTGAGCAATTCTGTCTGTTAATAAAAAAAAATATTAAAAAAGAATATTTAAAAAAAAAAAAAAAAAAAGGAAAAATTCTGCATAAAAATAAGCATCTAAGAAAAATACAAAATCGAAAAAAAAACACTTTGAACATTTTTGAACAATTCCACCAAGTGTTTGAGGTGCCTGTTTCACCCACTTCCGGGGGGCGGAGCCAAAATCCGAGCCCGAAGTATTTGTTCGTAGACCCCCACTTAGGGGGGGTAGAAAAAGTTTCGGAGCGATTCGGGCACTTTTCATTTAACATTGGGTTTGCCATCATTAATGTTTGTGACATCATAAACATTTCCATTCTGAGATCGCCTGTTCAGACACGCCCATTCTGGAAATCCATGAAATGAGAAGGAATGACTGAATTTAAAAAAAAACATTTTTTGGGGTACAAGAGACACTGGGGACCCCAAAAAATACAAAAAAACAAGAAAAAAGTGATTTTCATGGTGTAGACCCTTTAAGTTAACCCATTCAATCGGGCGACGCATCTGTGTCATTTTAGATTTCTTTGGCTATTCAAAAATAGCAGATCTACAAGCTCAT
Source organism: Gymnoscopelus braueri (assembly GCF_963280865.1). Lineage (NCBI taxonomy): Eukaryota > Metazoa > Chordata > Actinopteri > Myctophiformes > Myctophidae > Gymnoscopelus > Gymnoscopelus braueri. The sequence continues at coordinate 13,039,328 of NC_137612.1, read as the reverse complement.
AGCGCGGCACTCGGTGCCGCGCTATGAGCTTGTAGATCTGCTATTTTCTAACTCAAACATTTCTAACTCAAATCTTTGCTTCTGGGGGTCCCTGGAACAAAAATATTTTACAAATGTTCCCTTAAAAAATATATTTTTTAAAGATTTGCACACATTTTCACGATTTTTCAAAAAGTAGCAGATACAAGCTCATAGTGCGGCACTCCGTGCCGTGCTATGAGCTTGTAGATCTGCTATTTTTGATTAGCCAAAGAAATCTAAAAATGACACCAATACTTTCCCGGTCTAAATGACGTTTTAAAAGCCATTTAAGCTATAACTAGGCTAAGTTTGAACTTAGTGTGAGGTGGTGCAACTGGCTCCAGGTCCAGTCATGCTCCATATCTCATCTCACCTTCGAGGGTCAGGTCACCCCCTTCGCTTCCTCAGTCACAAACTTGGATGTTAAAGGGATACTTCACTTTCGGGCCGGGGACACATTTAAAAAAAATATTAAAAATAAATGAAAAAAGTTATGGAAAATTCATGGCCCCCTCACACATTAGTAGGACACTGCGTGTCGTGAGGGGGCCATGAATTTTCCATAACTTTTTTCATTTATTTTTAATATTTTTTTTAAATGTGTCCCCGGCCCGAAAGTGAAGTATCCCTTTAAGTTCGATCCTCACCTGACTTTCAATGACCATAATAAAGCATCTGTGCAAAAACCGCCTTCTATCATCTCAAAAAACATCTCCAAACTCCAGCCCCTTCTAACCCTGTCAGATGCAGAGGAGCTTGTCCGTGCCTTCATCTCCTCTAGACTGGACGACTGCAACTCACTCTTCATTGGGATTCCTGACAAGAGTATTCTGAAGCTGCAATGTATCCAGAACAGCGCTGCCAGGGTCCTAATGAGAGTCTGTAAAGCACGAACACATACACCCATCCTGTTCTCAATGCACTGGCTCCCTGTTTCAGCCAGGATCAACTACAAGGTCCTGCTAATCACTCATAACTGCATAAACGGACATGCCCCTCCCTACCTACAGAAACTAATTAAGCCTCCACAAACTTCCACCCGCACCCTCAGATCTGAGAACAGCTTCCTCCTCGAGGTCCCAGTACCAAGCTACGCACCATGGAGGGACCGGGCCTTCTGCTCGGCAGCACCGGGCCTGTGGAACAGCCTTCCTATCGATTTGAGCAGTTTTCATTTTTACAACAAATTTTGATTTAGTGTAGTTATATTAGTCTTTAAAAAAAAGAAGTTTAGTTTTAGTCTAGTGGAATAAATCTACAGTTGATTTTGTCGCCAATGTTTTTACTCACGACCCATAAAAATGTGTTTGGGAAACAGTGACATAGAGGAGGAAGGTAGACAAAAGAAAGAGAGGTAGAGTGACAGCATGTGCAGGACGTGTGAACATATGCGTGTGTGTGTGTGTGTGTGTGTGTGTGTGTGTGTGTGTGTGTGTGTGTGTGTGTGTGTGTGTGTGTGTGTGTGTGTGTGTGTGTGTGTGTGTGTGTGTGTTAAATGAAAGTGAAATATTAGCCTCACGTGCATGCAAGAATATTTGCCGAGACCCTGCTGGGTTATTATTCTAAACTTTTGACGTTGATTGTCTTGGTGGTTGTGAACAGTCTGCTGTGGCTGAGGGATGGGATGAGAGAGAGAGAGAGAGAGAGAGAGAGAGAGAGAGAGAGAGAGAGAGAGAGAGAGAGAGAGAGAGAGAGAGAGAGAGAGAGAGAGAGAGAGGCCCCAGCAGCAACAGAACAAAAGCATCTTTGTGAGTGATTGGAACCACATTTTCGCCCTCTTCTCTCTTTCTCTCTCCTTTTCTGTCTCTAACTCTCTCTCTCACTCTCACTCTCACTCTCACTCTCATTCTCTCTCTCTCTCTCTCTCTCTCTCTCTCTCTCAGTCCTGAGGAGCTGCCACACATGGAGTTCAATCCACGTTTTCATCAACATCATGGCCTCAAACAGAGAAGACAACTACAACAACAACAACAACAACTAGTCCATACCCGTCCTGGGATATGCACAGTCAAAGTATTGTCAGACTCTGGGTTATGCGTGTACATGCGTTGCATTTGTAATGCTGAACAGCCGTAAACAAAGTAGTAGCCTAGTAGCAACTTATATTAGCAACCGTTCAGGTGAAAGAATTATTACTTGTTTGAGGAAGGTCGACCCCCATCACACACACACACACACACACACACACACACACACAGTCAGCTGAGCTCCCACGCTCACGTTGTCAGCCCCAATAGCTGACAGCCCGTAGCAAGCCCCGTAGCTACTGTAAGTCTGGCCAGTCCGTGGTCGTGCACACACACAAACACACGCACACACACACACACACACACACAGACACAATCACACACACGCACACACAGACCCGTCGCTCCCACAGCCATGGGAAGTTGATGTTTAAGCTGTTTGAGCTATGTGTGCTAATAACACAACCTGGATTAGAACATTGTGCGTGTGAATCTGCGTGCCGTAAATGAAAGTCCTTTAGAACAGTGGTTTTCAACCTTTTTCATGCCAAGGACCCCTAAATTGATATACATTTGGCCACAGACCCCCATTTGAAAATGTTTTGTGCCAGGGACCCCCAGAAGCAAAGATATCAGTACATTTTTGCTTTAAAAAATATATAAATATTCAAAGATAAGCACACTTTTTTTTCAAAAATAGCAGATCTACAAGCTCATAGCGCGGCACTCGGTGCCGCGCTATGAGCTTGTATATCTGCTATTTTTGAATAGCCAAAGCTAAGTGGTTAAAAATTATTGTTGTTGACGCTATGTTAACTCATTTCGCTGGGGGACCCCCTGTTACTCCCTCATCCGGGGTCTGGGGACCACTGCTTTAGAAGTTTGCAGCGTTCTCTGTCTAACAGTGGCCCGTGCGCAGTTTGTTTGTCTGGCAGCTGGCCGTGCACAGTTTGATCATTCAATCATCCCATATCTGGGGGGGTTATCCACAAGTTTCCTAGGGCGTTGTGGGCATCACTTCCTGTCGATTTGATCAGGTATCTGGGATCGTATCGACAGGAAGTGATGCCCACAACGCCCTAGGAAACTCGTGGATAACCATGGCGACGGCTGTAACCATGGTTACCACAAATAGCAGATCTACAAGCTCACAGCGCGTCACTTCATAATTTTGAATTCGCTTTTTTACACAAATCTTTGTGAAAAAGTTTGAGAATTATACTGCACTATGGTTCATTTGGCATTGTAGGCAAGATGGGCGAGAGAGGGAAAAAGAGGTTGAGAGAGAGAGAGAGAGAGAGAGAGAGAGAGAGAGAGAGAGAGAGAGAGAGAGAGAGAGATGTCAGCATGTCTGCCGGTACATTTACTCTGTGACTCACAGGGTCTGCCTGGACCTCAGTGTACAGGCCCTCCACACACGCACGCACACACGCACACACACAGTGTGTAGCCATCAAAACATGTTCACGTAAGCGTAAATACTGCAGATACATGCACAGCGTATACACACCAAGACATACATGTACACAAACACACGGTTGCAGATACAGTACACAACATAAGCATGCCGGCCGTTCACGTATAGCCATATGCAGTAAATCTGTCCAGATGAAGATTAACCAAGGCCCAGAACCACGGTAGAACAGTAAGGCGGCCGTCGCCTGGTGGTGAAATATGTAATGCTGCGTTCACACGGGCAGATTAAAAGATACATGCTACCATTCATTTTAAATGGAAACCAGCGACATGGAGATACAAAGATACATCCTACGTTTGTAACTGTAGCTCTAGCGACAAAGATACAAATTCAAGTTGAGCTGGGTTCAATTTCCAGATACAAAGATACAAAGCTACAACTGCAGCTCTGATGTCCGCACGTTTGATGACGTCAGCGACCGCGTTGAGCAACACAGATACAAAGCAACACAGCGACAAAGATGCGGTGTATTTTTGCATCTTTGTATCTTTTAATCTGCCCGTGTGAACGCACCATTATAGCAACAGTTCCGCATTTAAAATGCTACTGCCGCAGGGACCAGGGGGGGGGGGGTTTGAACATACTCAGTTCCATTTGGTGGGGGGCGGTATCCCCCCAAACTTTTGGGATGAAGAAAAAAAAAGAAAAAGCTTCCGACATCTACACTTCATGGAGTACATGTTTTGTACCGAATTAACCGAATGAAAGTAACAACAAAAAAGTTACAAAACCGTCCCCTTCGGTTCTAAAATGCCCTCTGCGTCCCAGCTACTGCGCGTAGATCTACCGTTTGAAACTCTATGGCCTGCTCTATTGACTCAGATATTGGCTCAGATATTGATACTTCTGGCAGACTTCCGGGTGCTTCAAAACGCCACTGAGCAACTTTCATTGAAATGAATAGCTGGGGGCAGGGCAGTCCTCCTTCTAGATATATTATAACTCTATGGGATTAACCCTGAGGACGATTCTACAAATGCCTTCTAAATCAGTAGTTCTCACACTTTTTTAGTGCCAAGGACCCCCAAAAAGATATGCATTTGGCTGTGGACCCAGTGGGCGTAACGCAGAATCGCGGGGCCTCCCCGCGGGAGTTTCACGTACATGCACAACCTGCGCGCGTGCGCGGGTTGCTGTAAAAATATTTGTATCAGCGCAGGCGGGGCCCCCCCTGCTGGTGGCCCCCCCGCACCGCATCACTTGCTACCCCTCCGTTACGCCACTGTGCGGACCAACCCCCCCATCTGAAAATATTTTGTGCCAGGGACCCCCAGAAGAGAAGATTTGTGTTAAAGAAAAACTTTTTTTCCCAAGATTTTTCCTTCAAAAAAAAGAAAAAAAATTGCAGATGTACAAGCTTGTAGATCTGCTATTTTTGAATAGCCAACGCTAATCAATCTTAAAATGTCACAGATGCTTCCCCGGTTAAGAAATCATTACATTCAGAGAGCTTATTCAGACAGACTGAGGCTAAACGCCAAACGCTACCGCGGCTCCGCCAAGAACAACCAGGTCACTGTGTTGTTGCTCTGCACCCTGGCTCACCTTGTAGCACGGTACCGACGGTACAGTAGGCCTCTACAGACATCCTGTGTTGGATGTTCACACGGTGCACACGGAAAAAATATGGTTCTTTAAGAGGCTATATGGTTCCACAAAGAACCATCAACTACTAAAGAATGGTTCTTCATGTTTCTCATCTAGTTCTAGAGAACCTGTTTTTTTTGTCAAAGTTCTTTGAGGAACCTTTGAACTCTTAAACCATGTCTTAATAGGCAGACATTCCTCGAAAATAGCAGATCTACAAGCTCACAACGCGTCGCACCACGACGCGTTGTGAGCTTGTAGATCTGCTATTTTCGAAAAACACATCTCGGGAACCAAAAATTGTTCTTTTCTGGCATCACTCTGAAGAACCAGTTTTGGTTGCAGTTGGAACCTTTATTTTCCTGTGTGTAGGTAGGCCTCTACAGAGGTGGTTCTCAACCAGTGGTCCAGGGACCACCAGTGGTCCTTGAGGGGGTTCCAGCTGGTCCCCAGCTAAATTATGGAGAGTTGGTAACCAAATGGACCCTTATAGATCTTATAGATCTCTCGTTTGCCTGTTATCTCTCCTATGGTACCAACATCAAATCAGCATGGATGGAATTGTGGACAAAGTCTTGGGTCTGAGAGTCTAAATCTCATCAAACGGTGGTTCCGTGGCTCAAATGCAGAATAAATAATGGACCTTGACATGAAAAAGTGTTGAAAACCACTCATCTACAGACATCCTGTGTTGGATATTATTCATGCGGTGGGCTTTGCGTGTGAAGGTGCGTTGCTTGCGTGCGTCTTATAATTGGATTAATTATGATGGGGTTTTCTCTCCTCAAACCAAATGTCACGTCACACACAGATTGAAGTTTCTCCTCCCAGCTGACTATAACTAAAGGGCGGGTCGCAGATCAGTGGTTCTCCACCTGGGCTCTGGGGACCACCAGTGGTCCTTGAGGGCATTCCAAGGGGTCCCAGTGCCAGAGCTATAGAGCTATTCAACACGTATAGTCAGTGGTGTGAAGTAACTAAGTACATTTACTCAAATACTGTACTTATGTACAATTTTGAGGTACTTTTATTTTACTGGAGTATTTCCAAATTTCAATACTTTTACTTCCACTCCACTACTGTACATCTTAGAGGCACATGTTGTACTTTTTACTCCACTACAATTATTATTTACAAGCTTGTAGATCTGCTATTTTCAAAAGATTTTTATCCATTTTATCCATTTGAAAACTATTTTAAGTACATTTTGATACCAACACTTTTGAACTTTTAATCAAGTAAAATTAAATTTAATTCCGGACTTTTACTTGTAACAGAGTATTGGTACTTTTACTTAAGTAGAAAATTTGAATACTTTTTCCACCACTGTTTATCGTTATAGATACAGTTATAGTGCTTGCTATGAACGGCCCTATACAGCCAGAACACACTTTTTTCCTTCTGTAAAGAATGTTCTATTTTAATAATTAAACTTAGGAGCTGATTGCTCAACCGGTGGCAACCTCCACAGTGTCCAGTAAAAACACAAAATTGTCCGTTCAATGAAGATTTATTATTCACACCCACATCCTCTTTTCACCACCCTTTTCTTATACATGTGTGTGGTTCTGATGACAAAGGAAATAAAGGCATTCACATATGACTTAACCAAACAATCAACAGTTTAGAATTATCCAAAAATAGGCTACACGAAATATGAATATAAAACTCAAAACAACATTTGCATAAACAAATAGCAAAGTGATTGAAGACATGTAACACAAATCTCAACATGCCACAACATAAAATAAGCAACAAATATAGTCTGAGGGCAATGATTACTGGCCTTTTGTACACCTTCTATCTTCTATAGTTTTTTGCTTGTGATTTGACAAACTGAGTCTGTGATTGGACTATACATTCACTAACATGCAAGCCCTACAGTATATTGCAATGCATCAATGAAGACTGAAAAGTCAGAAAGTTGAGCGAAGGGTGCAGTGGGGAAAGTCCCCACCCAGGCCTTCGGTACCATAATATAGTCTCTGAGAGATTTCTGTCCGCCAGAGACGATATTCATACTGTAGTTACAGTATCGCCCACACACTTTGTTCCCTCACTTTGTCCTTCTGTCTGTTGCGGTGGTGGAAGGTAACTAAGTACATTTACTCGAGTAACCTGCCTGCCATACTGTATACTGTAAAATGTTTAGGTACTTTTTACTTTTTCAAAACTTTAGTTTATACTTCTACTCCATTGCATATCAGAGGCAGATATTTAAACTTTTTCTTCTCCACTATAATTATTTGTAGATGTAGACGATCTATAAGCTCACAACGCGTCACATTGCGTCACGTTGTGAGTTTGTGGATTGGCTATTTTCAAAAAAGTTACATTTTGAATGCAGGAGTCACAGCCTGCTATGTTGTTAATGTTAATTGGGGTTTAATTAGCTCAAATTGACGCTTCACCGGCACGTTTCACCATTTTAATGCTCCTCTAAAAATGTTGCGATAGTTCTGTCTTCTTTCACTTTCTCCCGCCGTTTGGTGCCCCCCCAAGGTTGGTGCCCTGTGCTTCAGCAACTCAAGCCCTTCCGTTAATCCTGCACTGCGCAGATACAATAACAGGAAAATGTATACTATTATAGTCTCTGTCGGGTGGAAACCTCATCTGTCCAAAACTGTAACTTCTCAGGATTTAAATTCAATGCTTTCGTCTGACGCTGTAGTATGATCAAGTATGCCGTTCATTTACGAAAAAACATTTATTTAATTATAGATTATGGAGATAAGAGGTTTCTGCCCGACAGCAACGATTATATATCTGTCAAATAAGGTGACCCGACCTCGTTGCCTTCACTGTAGCGTGTCGTTGTCACGTGGACGGATCATGCTATACTATCATAGTCCCCCCCCCCCCCGCCCAAAGGCCGATTCAGAGCCAGGAAAACATGTCAGAAAGAGGAAGCAGGCAAAGAATGCACGGTACACGTGTTAATCAACTCTGAAGGTACATGTATATAAAAATAGAACCATAATGGACTTATGGTATGTGTGTGTGTGTGTGTGTGTGTGTGTGTGTGTGTGTGTGTGTTGTGTGAGAGCAGGGGTGGAAGGTGTTAGTTAGGGACAGTGGTGGAAAAAGTACTCAGATATTAGTAAAACTAGCAATATCATATACATAAGTATACCTATACCATATACCTCATTTACCATAAGTAAAAGGCCTGCAGTATTCAAAATGTTACTCGAGTAAAAGTACAAACGTATTGGCATCAAAATATACTAATATACTAAGTACTAAAAGTAAAATGACTAAAATGTTTGAAAATAGCAGATCTACAAGCTCACATCGCATCGCGACGCGTTGTGAGCTTGTAGATCGGCTATTTTCAAATAGCCTATGTATAAAACAGGGCTAAAGTGGTTAATGTATGTTTTTTAATATAATAATGTATATCTGCAAAGTAAATAGTAACTAAAGCTTTCAAGTAATTGTATCGTGGAGTAAAAAGTACAATATTTGCCTCTGAGATGTAGTGGAGTAGAAGTAAAAGTCGAAAATTGGACTTACTCCAGTAAACTTAAAAAAATCCTCAAAATTGTACTTTAAGTACAGTAGCGTACTTGAGTAAATGTACTTTACACCACTGGTTAGGGAGATTCCTGTTTCTCTTGTGTTGTCCTCACAGCAGAGCCTTTGCACTCGTTCCCAGTCTGGTAGGGAAACA
>NC_137612.1:13015940-13027903 GCF_963280865.1 Gymnoscopelus braueri | reverse complement strand
CGCCAAACGCTACCGCGGCTCCGCCAAGAACAACCAGGTCACTGTGTTGTTGCTCTGCACCCTGGCTCACCTTGTAGCACGGTACCGACGGTACAGTAGGCCTCTACAGACATCCTGTGTTGGATGTTCACACGGTGCACACGGAAAAAATATGGTTCTTTAAGAGGCTATATGGTTCCACAAAGAACCATCAACTACTAAAGAATGGTTCTTCATGTTTCTCATCTAGTTCTAGAGAACCTGTTTTTTTTGTCAAAGTTCTTTGAGGAACCTTTGAACTCTTAAACCATGTCTTATAGGCAGACATTCCTCGAAAATAGCAGATCTACAAGCTCACAACGCGTCGCACCACGACGCGTTGTGAGCTTGTAGATCTGCTATTTTCGAAAAACACATCTCGGGAACCAAAAATTGTTCTTTTCTGGCATCACTCTGAAGAACCAGTTTTGGTTGCAGTTGGAACCTTTATTTTCCTGTGTGTAGGTAGGCCTCTACAGAGGTGGTTCTCAACCAGTGGTCCAGGGACCACCAGTGGTCCTTGAGGGGGTTCCAGCTGGTCCCCAGCTAAATTATGGAGAGTTGGTAACCAAATGGACCCTTATAGATCTTTAACTCTTGAGAGCGTAAAATGAAACCAAATGGACCCTTACGGGTCCATTTGGTTTCATTTTACGCTCTCAAGAGTTAAATTATTGTTAAACTTCTGCATTACTTAATTAAAGAATTGTTATTTTGATCCTATGGTACCAACATCAAATCAGCATGGATGGAATTGTGGACAAAGTCTTGGGTCTGAGAGTCTAAATCTCATCAAACGGTGGTTCCGTGGCTCAAATGCAGAATAAATAATGGACCTTGACATGAAAAAGTGTTGAAAACCACTCATCTACAGACATCCTGTGTTGGATATTATTCATGCGGTGGGCTTTGCGTGTGAAGGTGCGTTGCTTGCGTGCGTCTTATAATTGGATTAATTATGATGGGGATTTCTCTCCTCAAACCAAATGTCACGTCACACACAGATTGAAGTTTCTCCTCCCAGCTGACTATAACTAAAGGGCGGGTCGCAGATCAGTGGTTCTCCACCTGGGCTCTGGGGACCACCAGTGGTCCTTGAGGGCGTTCCAAGGGGTCCCAGTGCCAGAGCTATAGAGCTATTCAACACGTATAGTCAGTGGTGTGAAGTAACTAAGTACATTTACTCAAATACTGTACTTATGTACAATTTTGAGGTACTTTTATTGGTAGCACTTTATATTAACTATACACTATAAAGCATTAGTTAAGCATTAGTAAATGCTTAATTCATCATGAACTCATCATTAGTAAAGCATTATTCATACATTACTAAGCATTAGTAAACACGGTTATAAATGTTGAGACTATACACTATTAAGTATTAGTTAAGCATTAGTAAAAACACTTAATTCATCATTAATTCATCATTTGTATAGCTTCATTCATACATTACTAAGCATTAGTAAACACAGTTATAAACCTTTCAACTATGCACGATTTTCATCATTTATATAGCAATTAAGTACTTAATTCATCATGAATTCATCATTTATATAGCATTAATAATACATTAATAAGCGTTTGTAAACACAGTCATAAGCGTTTTATTGCCCACTGATAACCTAATCTTTAATGTGCTTAATGATTGTATTCTCACACTTTGTAAATGATAGATTCAACATTTATAAATAGGTATTATATCAATTTACAAACCAGTTATTTATGAGTTGTTAATGGTTCATACGATCATTTAGAAAGTCTAAGTAAACACCATATACAAACCACTTGGTTGTATATTTATGCGGACATTTGTACATGGTTAGTGAGTGTGTTAATAAATGTCTTATAAACACTTATTCATACTCAATGAATGATTTATTAAGGTAGTTACTACTTGTTAGTTAAGTATTTTGCGTGAGCCCATCTAAAGTGAGGACTATCTATGCCTTATAAAGCATTTATAAATGAGATAGCGTGAGCCCATCTAAAGTGAGGACTATCTATGCCTTATAAAGCATTTATAAATGAGATAGAAGCAGTGATATAGAAAGTGCCAATATTTATTGCAACCATTGAGACAGAACATGGCCCGTGCAGTGTAAAAATAAAATTAACATTCTTGTGCTGTATGAAAATAAACAAACAATATGCAATGCTATAAACATGTATACATGGCTGACAAATTAAAGAAACATTGTACTTTATGAAAATTAAACAATAAACAATCTGCTATGGTACAAACATGTAAACATGGCTGATAAATTAAATAAAAATTGTACTTTATGAAAATAAACGATAAACAATCTGCTATGCTACAAACATGTAAACATGGCTGATAAATTAAATAAAAATGCACATGCACACACACAGTGTGTAGCCATCAAAACATGTTCACGTAAGCGTAAATACTGCAGATACATGCACAGCGTATACACACCAAGACATACATGTACACAAACACACGGTTGCAGATACAGTACACAACATAAGCATGCCGGCCGTTCACGTATAGCCATATGCAGTAAATCTGTCCAGATGAGGATTAACCAAGGCCCAGAACCACGGTAGAACAGTAAGGCGGCCGTCGCCTGGTGGTGAAATATGTAATGCTGCGTTCACACGGGCAGATTAAAAGATACATGCTACCATTCATTTTAAATGGAAACCAGCGACATGGAGATACAAAGATACATCCTACGTTTGTAACTGTAGCTCTAGCGACAAAGATACAAATTCAAGTTGAGCTGGGTTCAATTTCCAGATACAAAGATACAAAGCTACAACTGCAGCTCTGATGTCCGCACGTTTGATGACGTCAGCGACCGCGTTGAGCAACACAGATACAAAGCAACACAGCGACAAAGATGCGGTGTATTTTTGCATCTTTGTATCTTTTAATCTGCCCGTGTGAACGCACCATTATAGCAACAGTTCCGCATTTAAAATGCTACTGCCGCAGGGTCCAAGGGGGGGGGGGGGATTGAACATACTCAGTTCCATTTGGTGGGGGGCGGTATCCCCCCAACTTTTGGGATGAAGAAAAAAAAAAGAAAAAGCTTCCGACATCTACACTTCATGGAGTACATGTTTTGTACCGAATTAACCGAATGAAAGTAACAACAAAAAAGTTACAAAACCGTCCCCTTCGGTTCTAAAATGCCCTCTGCGTCCCAGCTACTGCGCGTAGATCTACCGTTTGAAACTCTATGGCCTGCTCTATTGACTCAGATATTGGCTCAGATATTAATACTTCTGGCAGACTTCCGGGTGCTTCAAAACGCCACTGAGCAACTTTCATTGAAATGAATAGCTGGGGGCAGGGCAGTCCTCCTTCTAGATATATTATAACTCTATGGGATTAACCCTGAGGACGATTCTACAAATGCCTTCTAAATCAGTAGTTCTCACACTTTTTTAGTGCCAAGGACCCCCAAAAAGATATGCATTTGGCTGTGGACCCAGTGGGCGTAACGCAGAATCGCGGGGCCTCCCCGCGGGAGTTTCACGTACATGCACAACCTGCGCGCGTGCGCGGGTTGCTGTAAAAATATTTGTATCAGCGCAGGCGGGGCCCCCCCTGCTGGTGGCCCCCCCGCACCGCATCACTTGCTACCCCTCCGTTACGCCACTGTGCGGACCAACCCCCCCATCTGAAAATATTTTGTGCCAGGGACCCCCAGAAGAGAAGATTTGTGTTTTTCACAAAAAACTTTTTTTCCCAAGATTTTTCCTTCAAAAAAAAGAAAAAAAATTGCAGATGTACAAGCTTGTAGATCTGCTATTTTTGAATAGCCAACGCTAATCAATCTTAAAATGTCACAGATGCTTCCCCGGTTAAGAAATCATTATATTCAGAGAGCTTATTCAGACAGACTGAGGCTAAACGCCAAACGCTACCGCGGCTCCGCCAAGAACAACCAGGTCACTGTGTTGTTGCTCTGCACCCTGGCTCACCTTGTAGCACGGTACCGACGGTACAGTAGGCCTCTACAGACATCCTGTGTTGGATGTTCACACGGTGCACACGGAAAAAATATGGTTCTTTAAGAGGCTATATGGTTCCACAAAGAACCATCAACTACTAAAGAATGGTTCTTCATGTTTCTCATCTAGTTCTAGAGAACCTGTTTTTTTTGTCAAAGTTCTTTGAGGAACCTTTGAACTCTTAAACCATGTCTTAATAGGCAGACATTCCTCGAAAATAGCAGATCTACAAGCTCACAACGCGTCGCACCACGACGCGTTGTGAGCTTGTAGATCTGCTATTTTCGAAAAACACATCTCGGGAACCAAAAATTGTTCTTTTCTGGCATCACTCTGAAGAACCAGTTTTGGTTGCAGTTGGAACCTTTATTTTCCTGTGTGTAGGTAGGCCTCTACAGAGGTGGTTCTCAACCAGTGGTCCAGGGACCACCAGTGGTCCTTGAGGGGGTTCCAGCTGGTCCCCAGCTAAATTATGGAGAGTTGGTAACCAAATGGACCCTTATAGATCTTTAACTCTTGAGAGCGTAAAATGAAACCAAATGGACCCTTACGGGTCCATTTGGTTTCATTTTACGCTCTCAAGAGTTAAATTATTGTTAAACTTCTGCATTACTTAATTAAAGAATTGTTATTTTGATCCTATGGTACCAACATCAAATCAGCATGGATGGAATTGTGGACAAAGTCTTGGGTCTGAGAGTCTAAATCTCATCAAACGGTGGTTCCGTGGCTCAAATGCAGAATAAATAATGGACCTTGACATGAAAAAGTGTTGAAAACCACTCATCTACAGACATCCTGTGTTGGATATTATTCATGCGGTGGGCTTTGCGTGTGAAGGTGCGTTGCTTGCGTGCGTCTTATAATTGGATTAATTATGATGGGGATTTCTCTCCTCAAACCAAATGTCACGTCACACACAGATTGAAGTTTCTCCTCCCAGCTGACTATAACTAAAGGGCGGGTCGCAGATCAGTGGTTCTCCACCTGGGCTCTGGGGACCACCAGTGGTCCTTGAGGGCGTTCCAAGGGGTCCCAGTGCCAGAGCTATAGAGCTATTCAACACGTATAGTCAGTGGTGTGAAGTAACTAAGTACATTTACTCAAATACTGTACTTATGTACAATTTTGAGGTACTTTTATTGGTAGCACTTTATATTAACTATACACTATAAAGCATTAGTTAAGCATTAGTAAATGCTTAATTCATCATGAACTCATCATTAGTAAAGCATTATTCATACATTACTAAGCATTAGTAAACACGGTTATAAATGTTGAGACTATACACTATTAAGTATTAGTTAAGCATTAGTAAAAACACTTAATTCATCATTAATTCATCATTTGTATAGCTTCATTCATACATTACTAAGCATTAGTAAACACAGTTATAAACCTTTCAACTATGCACGATTTTCATCATTTATATAGCAATTAAGTACTTAATTCATCATGAATTCATCATTTATATAGCATTAATAATACATTAATAAGCGTTTGTAAACACAGTCATAAGCGTTTTATTGCCCACTGATAACCTAATCTTTAATGTGCTTAATGATTGTATTCTCACACTTTGTAAATGATAGATTCAACATTTATAAATAGGTATTATATCAATTTACAAACCAGTTATTTATGAGTTGTTAATGGTTCATACGATCATTTAGAAAGTCTAAGTAAACACCATATACAAACCACTTGGTTGTATATTTATGCGGACATTTGTACATGGTTAGTGAGTGTGTTAATAAATGTCTTATAAACACTTATTCATACTCAATGAATGATTTATTAAGGTAGTTACTACTTGTTAGTTAAGTATTTTGCGTGAGCCCATCTAAAGTGAGGACTATCTATGCCTTATAAAGCATTTATAAATGAGATAGCGTGAGCCCATCTAAAGTGAGGACTATCTATGCCTTATAAAGCATTTATAAATGAGATAGAAGCAGTGATATAGAAAGTGCCAATATTTATTGCAACCATTGAGACAGAACATGGCCCGTGCAGTGTAAAAATAAAATTAACATTCTTGTGCTGTATGAAAATAAACAAACAATATGCAATGCTATAAACATGTATACATGGCTGACAAATTAAAGAAACATTGTACTTTATGAAAATTAAACAATAAACAATCTGCTATGGTACAAACATGTAAACATGGCTGATAAATTAAATAAAAATTGTACTTTATGAAAATAAACGATAAACAATCTGCTATGCTACAAACATGTAAACATGGCTGATAAATTAAATAAAAATGTTACTAACTTTATGAAAATAACCACAAAAAAATCTGCTATACTATGAACATGTAAACATGGCTGAAAAATGTAATTAACATTCTTGTACTGTATGAAAAGAAAAACATTCTGTGTTCTGCCTTCACTATGCATATAGCCACCCTTGCAGAGCTAGGCAGACAGTTCAGGAAGTAAAAAAAAAAAAATCTGTTTGGAGGCAAAGTCTTGTTTTGGGTTTCTTCTTTAAATTATCTTCTTTGTTTTTTCTTATTTGTAGAACAGTAATGACATGGAAAACACAGTGAATGGATTTGTTAAAATGTGTACTGAATAATGTTTTCCACAGTAAATATTTTAACTTTTTAACAATGCTTTTAAAGAAATGAATGAACTTGCAAACATGTATTAAGCAGCTAAATATTCACACAGTTGCAATGATTTGAAATTAACATGTACATAAACACATCCTTGGTTGTGCTGGAAATAATAATATGCAAATCTCTCCCAATATGCACAAATAAATCACTTGAGTGAAAATAAAAACACAACATTGCTCCCTATAATGGCATTACAGCATTAGCTCAGAGCAGAATAGCCTATAAGCTAACATGATACACAGCAGCCTGCAGCCTAATGGCTAACAGGCTAACAGGCTAACAGGCTAGGCCATATGACTGGTACTGATTAGCAACAAACATGAAGTTTTTACCACAGACAGAATACACAGTTGGGCTGTGAAAAAGGTTCTAGCAATCATGTTTCATCATTACTGACACAATACATCACAAGGCCAGTATAACAGACACAGCTGCACATAGCTTTGCTCTATGCTAAACAGGAAGTGAATGCATACTGCAGGTGTTGCCAGATTTTGCAAAAAAAACAAGCGGCCAGGTCTTTGAAAACAAGCCCAAAAAAGCAAGCAACTTGGCTCAGTTTTACCACTTTACATCTGCAATTTGAAAATAGCAGATCAACAAGCTCACAATGTGTCACATCAAGACACGTTGTGAGCTTGCAGATCTGTTATTTTCAAAAGAATATTAGGAAAAAAGTAAAATATTTTCACAAAAAAATTTTCCTTTCCATGAACATTTTTGGGAACCACTGGTTTAAAAAAAACATTAGAAAGTAAGCCCAATGAAGCAACTACACTTTAAAAAAAAGCCCCAAATTGTTTATTATAAGCAGACATGGCAACACTGGTAAACAGGAAACTCATTGATATCCCCTACCATGGCCACGCCCACAGTGGGCAGGTAGGTGGACAATGTTATACAATGTAATAAACAATTTGGAGCTTTTTTTTAAGTGTAGTTGCTTAATTGGGCTTGCTTTCTAATGTTTTTTTAAACCAGTGGTTCCCACATTTTTTCATGAAAATATTTTACTTTTTTTCCCAATATGTTTTTGAAAATAACAGATCTACAAGCTCACAACGTGTCATGATGTGACACATTGTGTGCTTGTTGATCTGCTATTTTCAAATGGCCGATAGCTGGTAAAACTGAGCCTAGTTGCTTGCTTCTTTTGGGCTTGTTTTCAAAGACCTGGCCGCTTGTTTTTTTTGCAAAATCTGGCAACACCTGCAGTATGCATTCACTTCCTGTTTAGCATAGAGCAAAGCTATGTGCAGCTGTGTCTGTTATACTGGCCTTGTGATGTATTGTGTCAGTAATGATGAAACATGATTGCTAGAACCTTTTTCACAGCCCAACTGTGTATTCTGTCTGTGGTAAAAACATCATGTTTGTTGCTAATCAGTACCAGTCATATGGCCTAGCCTGTTAGCCTGTTAGCCTGTCAGCCATTAGGCTGCAGGCTGCTGTGTATCATGTTAGCTTATAGGCTATTCTGCTCTGAGCTAATGCTGTAATGCCATTATAGGGAGCAATGTTGTGTTTTTATTTTCACTCAAGTGATTTATTTGTGCATATTGGGAGAGATTTGCATATTATTATTTCCAGCAAAATCAGGGATGTGTTTATGTACATGTTAATTTCATATCATTGCAACTGTGTGAATGTTTAGCTGCTTAATTCATGTTTGCAAGTTAATTCATTTATTTAAAAGCATTGTTAAAAAGTTAAAATATTTACTGTGGAAAACAATATTTAACAAATCCATTCTATGTGTATTTCATGTCATTGCTGTTCTACAAATAAGAAAAAACAAAGAAGATAATTTAAAGAAGAAACCCAAAACAAGCCTTTTTTTTGTTGTTTTTTCCTTCTGATGTTAACTGTCTGCCTAGCTCTGCAAGGGTGGCTATACCCATAGTGAAGGCAGAACCCAGATTTATTTTTTCATACATACAGTACAAGAATGTTTATTACATTTTTCAGCCATGTTTACATGTTTATAGCATAGCAGATTCTGTATGGTTTATTTTCATAAAGTACAATAATGTTTACTTAATTTATCAGCCATGTTTACATGTTTATAGCATAGCAGATTGTTTGTTTAATTTTCATAAAGTAAAATGTTTATTTAATTTATCAGCCATGTGTACATGTTTATAGCATTGCATATTGTTTGTTTATTTTCATACAGCACAATTATGTTAATTTTATTTTTACACTGCACGGGCCATGTTCTGTCTTAATTGTTGCAATAAATATTGGCACTTTCTATATCACTGCTTCTATCTCATTTATAAATGCTTTATAAGGCATAGATAGTCCTCACTTTAGATGGGCTCACGCTATCTCATTTATAAATGCTTTATAAGGCATAGATAGTCCTCACTTTAGATGGGCTCACGCAAAATACTTAACTAACAAGTAGTAACTACCTTAATAAATCATTCATTGAGTATGAATAAGTGTTTATAAGACATTTATTAACACACTCACTAACCATGTACAAATGTCCGCATAAATATACAACCAAGTGGTTTGTATATGGTGTTTACTTAGACTTTCTAAATGATCGTATGAACCATTAACAACTCATAAATAACTGGTTTGTAAATTGATATAATACCTATTTATAAATGTTGAATCTATCATTTACAAAGTATGAGAATACAATCATTAAGCACATTAAAGATTAGGTTATCAATGGGCAATAAAACACTTATAACTGTGTTTACAAACGCTTATTAATGCATTATTAATGCTATATAAATGATGAATTCATGATGAATTAAGTACTCACTTGCTATGTAAATGATGAATTCATGATGACGTAAATACTTAATAATGCTTAACTAATTGTAAATCGTGTTTAGTTGAAAGGTTTATAACTGTGTTTACTAATGCTTAGTAATGTATGAATGATGCTATACAAATGATGAATTAATGATGGATTAAGTGTTTTACTAGTGCTTAACTAATACTTAATAGTGTATAGTTGCTACATTTATAACCGTATTTACTAATGCTTAGTAATGTATGAATAATGCTTTACTAATGATGAGTTCATGTGGAATTAAGCATTTACTAATGCTTAACTAATGCTTTATAGTGTATAGTTATTATAAAGTGCTACCCTTTTATTTTACTGGAGTATTTCCAAATTTCAATACTTTTACTTCCACTCCACTACTGTACATCTTAGAGGCACATGTTGTACTTTTTACTCCACTACAATTATTAGTTACAAGCTTGTAGATCTGCTATTTTCAAAAGATTTTTATCCATTTTATCCATTTGAAAACTATTTTAAGTACATTTTGATACCAACACTTTTGAACTTCTAATCAAGTAAAATTAAATTTAATTCCGGACTTTTACTTGTAACAGAGTATTGGTACTTTTACTTAAGTAGAAAATTTGAATACTTTTTCCACCACTGTTTATCGTTATAGATACAGTTATAGTGCTTGCTATGAACGGCCCTATACAGCCAGAACACACTTTTTTCCTTCTGTAAAGAATGTTCTATTTTAATAATTAAACTTAGGAGCTGATTGCTCAACCGGTGGCAACCTCCACAGTGTCCAGTAAAAACACAAAATTGTCCGTTCAATGAAGATTTATTATTCACACCCACATCCTCTTTTCACCACCCTTTTCTTATACATGTGTGTGGTTCTGACAAAGGAAATAAAGGCATTCACATATGACTTAACCAAACAATCAACAGTTTAGAATTATCCAAAAATAGGCTACACGAAATATGAATATAAAACTCAAAACAACATTTGCATAAACAAATAGCAAAGTGATTGAAGACATGTAACACAAATCTCAACATGCCACAACATAAAATAAGTAACAAATATAGTCTGAGGGCAATGATTACTGGCCTTTTGTACACCTTCTATCTTCTATAGTTTTTTGCTTGTGATTTGACAAACTGAGTCTGTGATTGGACTATACATTCACTAACATGCAAGCCCTACAGTATATTGCAATGCATCAATGAAGACTGAAAAGTCAGAAAGTTGAGCGAAGGGTGCAGTGGGGAAAGTCCCCACCCAGGCCTTCGGTACCATAATATAGTCTCTGAGAGATTTCTGTCCGCCAGAGACGATATTCATACTGTAGTTACAGTATCGCCCACACACTTTGTTCCCTCACTTTGTCCTTCTGTCTATTGCGGTGGTGGAAGGTAACTAAGTACATTTACTCGAGTAACCTGCCTGCCATACTGTATACTGTAAAATGTTTAGGTACTTTTTACTTTTTCAAAACTTTAGTTTATACTTCTACTCCATTGCATATCAGAGGCAGATATTTAAACTTTTTTTTCTCCACTATAATTATTTGTAGATGTAGACGATCTATAAGCTCACAACGCGTCACATTGCGTCACGTTGTGAGTTTGTGGATTGGCTATTTTCAAAAAAGTTACATTTTGAATGCAGGAGTCACAGCCTGCTATGTTGTTAATGTTAATTGGGGTTTAATTAGCTCAAATTGACGCTTCACCGGCACGTTTCACCATTTTAATGCTCCTCTAAAAATGTTGCGATAGTTCTGTCTTCTTTCACTTTCTCCCGCCGTTTGGTGCCCCCCCAAGGTTGGTGCCCTGTGCTTCAGCAACTCAAGCCCTTCCGTTAATCCTGCACTGCGCAGATACAATAACAGGAAAATGTATACTATCATCGTCTCTGTCGGGTGGAAACCTCATCTGTCCAAAACTGTAACTTCTCAGGATTTAAATTCAATGCTTTCGTCTGACGCTGTAGTATGATCAAGTATGCCGTTCATTTACGAAAAAACATTTATTTAATTATAGATTATGGAGATAAGAGGTTTCTGCCCGACAGCAACGATTATATATCTGTCAAATAAGGTGACCCGACCTCGTTGCCTTCACTGTAGCGTGTCGTTGTCACGTGGACGGATCATGCTATACTATCATAGTCCCCCCCCCCCCCCCGCCCAAAGGCCGATTCAGAGCCAGGAAAACATGTCAGAAAGAGGAAGCAGGCAAAGAATGCACGGTACACGTGTTAATCAACTCTGAAGGTACATGTATATAAAAATAGAACCATAATGGACTTATGGTATGTGTGTGTGTGTGTGTGTGTGTGTGTGTGTGTGTGTGTGAGAGCAGGGGTGGAAGGTGTTAGTTAGGGACAGTGGTGGAAAAAGTACTCAGATATTAGTAAAACTAGCAATATCATATACATAAGTATACCTATACCATATACCTCATTTACCATAAGTAAAAGGCCTGCAGTATTCAAAATGTTACTCGAGTAAAAGTACAAACGTATTGGCATCAAAATATACTAATATACTAAGTACTAAAAGT
>NC_137612.1:12990940-13005940 GCF_963280865.1 Gymnoscopelus braueri | reverse complement strand
GTGCGCCCGTGCACCAGCACCCTTAGTTTGCACCAGTTGAGCTCATTACCGTGGTAACAGACTTAGCGTGTGTGTGTGTGTGTGTGTGTGTGTGTGTGTGTGTGTGTGTGTGTGTGCGGGTGTGTGTGGGTGTGTGCGGGTGGGTGTGTGGGTCAGTTCCACTGCTGCCAGCGGAGCCAGAACTCTCCTGACACGATGCCCGCGTGTTTTAATGGACCTGTATAACGGTCCATTCTTACACTGTTAAAGTCCTGAGAGTTATTTTAACTCTGTGACTGAATACAAATGTAACCTCTTACATGTGTTCACTCTCACAGTTACAAATGGATACATTAACACTGAGGATTTTTACTGTGTGCAGCAATAGCAGCTATATAGATATACTCTATGGACATTTTTATGTTGATGTATAGATATCTAATCTAATGCTAGATCATTATCTACACGTTCTTTCTTTTTTTAACATTTTAACACACAAGATCGCATTGATGCGTTCTTTAAAAAAAAAACATTTCTTTTTTAATTCCACAAGGGGCACCCTAACACAGCTTTGGAATGATCGATCGTCACTCAGAGAAGTAGTATGTGGATGTGACATCATTCCAAAAAACGTCACATGCATTCATCCCAATGATGGGATTTTCAGAAAAACAGCTGTAACTCAGTTTCTTTTTTTTGCATTGAAAACCACCCGTTTTCAGCGGGCCGAAGCCCCAAAATGGCGGATTGCGGTTGAAAGGTTGTCGTTCCTATGGATACACAGATACCTCCGCCAACCCACAGGAACATTTTTTTGGGACACAAATGTCGCTTCCACAGCGTTTCAAATATCATCGGATTGAGGTAATTCGCTGGGGATAGAAAACTATGTTTAATATCTTGGCAATCAATGTGTTAATACATTACAAGTTTTAAGCCTATATTTCACAAGAGCAGGGTGCTGTGTGTGTCCTTTCAAAGTATATAGTCTTGCGTAGCAATCTCAGAATTGTATATAGAGTCTGGAACTGCACCTCCTGAACTACTACACCTCCTGAAAGGAACTACACCTCCTGAAAGGAACTACACCTCCTGAAAGGAACTACACCTCCTGAAAGGAACTGCACCTCCTGAACTACTACACCTCCTGAACTACTACACCTCCTGAAAGGAACTACACCTCCTGAACTACTACACCTCCTGAAAGGAACTGCACCTCCTGAACTACTACACCTCCTGAACTACTACACCTCCTGAAAGGAACTACACCTCCTGAACTACTACACCTCCTGAAAGGAACTGCACCTCCTGAACTACTACACCTCCTGAACTACTACACCTCCTGAAAGGAACTGCACCTCCTGAACTACTACACCTCCTGAAAGGAACTACACCTCCTGAACTACTACACCTCCTGAAAGGAACTGCTCCTCCTGAAAGGAACTGCACCTCCTGAAAGGAACTGCACCTCCTGAAAGGAACTACACCTCCTGAAAGGAACTACACCTCCTGAACTACTACACCTCCTGAAAGGAACTACACCTCCTGAACTACTACACCTCCTGAAAGGAACACCACCTGAAAGACGAGAAGAACAGAAGATGTCATCATGTTCGTCATTTCCGTTAACGAAAATATATTTTTTTATTTACACTTTACATTTTATATTTTGAATTTCCATTTCTGATAAGCAGCAAGCTATATAGGCTTCGATTGTTTTTATCTATATTTGGACAAATTTGCGCGACTGTATAGACTAAACGGAAGCGGGGAGGAGGCGAATATCCGATCGTTTTCAGAGCTTCTGTTGCTCCAGACCTATGACTGACAGACAGACAGACAGACAGACAGACAGACAGACAGACAGACAGACAGACAGACAGACAGACAGACAGACAGACAGACAGACAGACAGACAGACAGACAGACAGACAGACAGACTGTATGACGGAAGCATTTGAACATTGTGGGAGGAAACGAGTCTGGCTGGTGAGACTAACTTCAAAGTAATCTCCACACGGGTGACATTTGATTGTCCCAATAATGTTCTACTTCTCTGTCCCTTTTGGGAGCGACGCTCGTAATGATCAACCGTGGCTGTTAGAGTATATACTCTCACCTTATTATATTGTTGTTGTCGGGCAGAAACCTCCTATCTCCATTTTGCTTTTACTTATGGTGTTTTTTCATGAATTAACGGCCCTTCTTGATCATACTACAGCGTCACACAAAACGATCAAAAGTAGCAGATCAGCAAGCTCGAAACGCGGCTCGAAACGCGGCTCGAAACGCGGCGCAAAGCGGCGCTTTTCGAGCTTGTAGATCTGCTACTTTTGAAGCGTTTGAATCTGAATCCTGAAAAGTACGAGTTTTTGGACATAACGAGGTTTCCACCCCGACAGAGAGAGAGACGATAGAACAGATGGTCAGAAACGTCTTTCAAATCTCTCATTCAGCTCCGTTTTAGACTTTTTAGGGGAACAAGAAAAAGAAAGATTGCACATCATCATCATCATCATCATCATCATCATCAGGGTAAGGCCAAGGTAAAGGTGACAGACTTCGTACGTAAGAAGGTTTTTTTCTGTCTGACAAAACGACTTGAACGGAGACAGACAGCGGCGTGACAAAAAGAACTCTCAGTCAGTCACAGCATCATTGTCACATGTGAACACCAACTGTTCTTGGAAATGAAGGCCAACGTACGTACGTCTTCAGAACGCTACAGTTCAGTCGCTCATCAATCCATCTACGTATTATCTAATGTATCTAAGGCTGTTTGTCTGTCTGTCTGTCTGTCCCCTCTCTGTAGTTCTAGAAATAGCAAGATGACGATATCGTCCCTCAATCAGCTCCATCAGCTCCTGCTATCATCATCCATCTATCATTCTGGTTTGTACTCTCTCTCTCTCGCTCGCTCCCTCGGTTTCTCTCTCGCTCTCTAACAGCCGGCTTATCAGCGCCGCCGCACCACCAGCTCTCATTAGAACATTAATTGAAAAAGTGTAATTAATCCTGAGAGGTGGTGAGACTGGACTCTGGCCAGAGAGAGAGAGGAGGGGGGGGGGGGGGAGAGAGAGAGAGAGAGAGAGAGAGAGAGAGAGAGAGAGAGAGAGAGAGAGAGAGAGAGAGAGAGAGAGAGAGAGAGCAAGCAAGCAGTGGACAGAGCTGTGTATAGAGGTGTATACTGTGACATAACACTGCCCCCTGTTGTTGAGTGTGTGTACAGCAGTGGTTCTGTGTACAGTAAAACTGTTCCGGAACACAGAATGATAATAAAAAGCTGTTGCTGTGAATGTTTCCTGTTCCCCTCATTTATTAACTATGACCTTTAACAGTCAGGGATATTATGGCTTCATTAAAAAAATAAAGGCTTTTTTTTTTGGGTCATGTCTTTGTGTTTTGGTGGATTTCTCCTCTCTGATATTCTGCTGTATTTATTGTAACAAAAACAAGACCAAAACAAAGAGGGAAAAAAGTCACATTTATGGGAACCTATCTTCATCAAGAACGTGTATTTGACAATTAAATCAAATGTACGTATTTATGTATTTAGACGCGTGTCGTTTTTTTGGGAGGGTAGTGTGCATTATGACATTATAGAAGCAATTCTTTAGACAGATACTATGTCATTGTTGACCTAGCATCCTATAGTAGATTAGATTACAATGTTTATGTATTTGATGTATTATGTGTATTATGATGTATTATCTTGTGTCCTTGCTTACAGTAAATCGCTCTGGATTAAGAGTCTGCTAAATGCCTAAACTGTAAACTGTTTAAAACACTTACACATTTAGTGGTACATAATAAAAAAAAGAGGACATATTCATACTAAAATAAAATGTATAATCAATTATAAAACTGTCCATAACACAAAACACAACTGCATCACTTTCTTTTTGTAAATTAAAACATCAATGGGCTCTTCCATTAAATATGTCAGGATGATTTGTTAAATGTAATTGTATTACTATGGTGTCTTATGAGTACACCGTAATATCCTGAGTGTTGGATTTAACTCTGCGAGAGTGTACAAACCGACCTTCATTTTACAGTGTACACAGTCAAATCCTCAATGTTAATTTAAACCTTTGTCGCTTTCTTAGAGTTAAATTAACTCTCAGAGATTTTGCTATACGTGACGTGTGAGTCAATGGTGAAAATAACACTTGTTTGTGAATGCATAATGCACAAAGATGATGTATATATTTATGACACTATAGACACAAATTATCTGTAGTTGATCTTGATGTGTGTGTGTGTGTGTGTGTGTGTGTGTGTGTGTGTGTGTGTGTGTGTGTGTGTGTGTGTGTGTGTGTGTGTGTGTGTGTGTGTGTGTGTGTGTGTGTGTGTGTGTTTGATCTTCATGATTTGAGTTCATATATTTTCTGTTTGTTGTTTTCTGTCGTCAACCTTTTTTCAGGCCATGGACCTCTTATCTGCCTATATTTTGTTTAACTTCACGCGACTTGACAAGAGGCTTTCAGATCTACCTCACCGATGTCTGTTGACCGATGAGAAATATGAGGCAATCTTGTCCCAGTATTATATTCCACAGGTTTTGGTTTCGAGTCTACGAGTTTGTCTCTCCAGCTTTGATGGCTTCAATCATAGATTTGTTTGACAGAACTGTGCACAGTGTTGTGTCATTTACACCATTGGTGTTAATATAGCATCACAATAATTTTAACCACTTTAACCTTTTATACTTTGGCTGTTAAAAAAATTGCAGATCTACAAGCTCATAGCGCGGCACCGAGTGCCGCGCTATGAGCTTGTAGATCTGCTATTTTTGAAAAATCGTGAAAATTTGTGCAAACCTTTGAATATATACATTTTTAAAGCGAACATTTGTAACTCAAATCTTTTGCTTCTGGGGGGTCCCTGGAACAACATAGTTTGGGATGGTGGTCCGTGGCCAAGTACATATCATTTTGGGGGTCCTTGACATGAAAAAGTTTGATTACTCGTTTGTTTGTTTGTTTGTTTGTTTGTTTGTTTGTTTGTTTGTTTGTTTGTTTACACCTTATCTTCGTATGTAAAATATGTAATATGTTACATAATACATAATATTCATGTTAACGAGTATTTTCATGCATTTGACATGAAGAAATGTCTGAAATCTTAAGCGGTCCCCCTGTAGTAACTCTGAGGACCCCTCAGGGGTCCAGGACTCCCGGACCCCGGACTGTTGAAGACCCTTACTGTAATGCCTGAAAAAAAAAACGATTTTACAGTGAGGACAGAGGGGAGGAATAGAAGGAGTGAGAGGAGGAGGAGGTGTTACTCTTTATTTTAATACAAGTGGAATAGGAGTGAGAGGAGGAGGAGGAGGTGTAAGTGTAGAAGGAGTCAGAGGAGGAGGTCTCTTCTCTTTATTTTAATCCATTAAGACCGGGAACATCTGTGTCATTTTAAGATTTCTTCGGCTATTCAAAAATAGCAGATCTACAAGCTCATAGCGCGGCACCGAGTGCCACGCTATGAGCTTGTAGATCTGCAATTGTTTTGAAAAATCGTGAAAATCTGTGCAAAATTTTTTAAAGTGAACATTTTTAACTCTGTTACAACTTCTGGGGGGGGTCCCTGGAACAACATGTTTTGAGATGGGGGTCCGCGGCCAAATACATATCATTTTGGGGGTCCTTGACATTGAAAAGTTCGAGAACCATTGATTATAGCAACATCCATCTTTTCAAAAAACTGTTAGGATTTAGAAGACATTTGTAGAATCCCCCAAAAGCAAAGATTTTAGTTGAAAATGTTGGCTTTAAAAATGCACACATTCAAAGATTTGCACACATTTTCAAGATTTTTCTTCAAAAATAGCAGATCTACAAGCTCATAGCGTGCTTGTAGATCTGCTATTCTGAATAACCAAAGAAATCTAAAATGACACAGATGCGTTCCCGGCTTTAATGGTTTAATCCGTGGTTCCGTGGTGCTGCGGCTGACCTTTGGGTGGATGATTGTTTCTCATTTAGGAGTGTGAGGTGTGATCTCCCACCCGCTTGATCTCACTCACCTGACCTTTGTAAATTGGCTGTTAAGCATATCGCAACTCAACCCCCCCACCCCCCCATATATGGGCCTGTTAAAACACACACACACACACACACACACACACACACACACACACACACACACACACACACACACACACACACACACACACACACACACACACACACACCCACAGACACACACACACACACACACACACACACACACACACACACACACACACACACACACAGTGATTAACTTGCTATATATACACACTGTCAGAGTTACAGCATTTTGCTGTCCATACAAAGTTAAGGAAATTACACTTAGACCTGCATAAGTGCGTGTTTGCAGACATACGCTCACGCACACACACACACACACACACACACACACACACACACACGCACACGCACACGCACACGCACACACACACACACACACACACGCACACAAAATACCCTCACACATTTTAGATAGCTTGTTTTGTAGCTTTTCCTTTTCACTCGCCCCCATCATGGAAATGCAATCTGAGAACCAATCGAACTCACTTCAAAAGATAAAATAACAAATAAAGAGAAAGTGTGAGGGTGACAGCCAACGTGATTGCCAGCTATACGACGATAATGCTACTTCCTCCTCGGGCAGACCTGTGTGAATAATATGCAACGCTGTCAAATAAATTCATAATAAAAAAAAGAAACCGTTCCATTGTGCAGACCACCCTTTCTTTCTTCCTTTGGCTCGGTTAATGAGCGGCCGCGCTGAATGGCAGCGGAGGTGATTTTCCCATCAGACTTGATGATGAGCAGAGAATTAAAGCCCACCACAGCTTGGGGTCTGCAGCAGCAGCAGCGCCATTACAGAAGGAGGAAGGTCTGAATTAATTTGGCCCTGGCCAGGATTCTAATTAACGGCTCAATCCCAGCCGACCAGCCACACACACACACACACACACAGACAGACAGACAGACAGACAGACAGACAGACAGACAGACAGACAGAAGACAAGAGCTTCTGTATTGTAAAGTTAAACAAAAGCCCGTCTCTCATACTAAAAGCACACACACAAAAGAATGTCTATCATTACACCAAAATCTCTCACCATACCACTACCTAAAAAAAATCTAACCTAATCTCTCACCATACCACTACCAAAAAAAACTAATCTCTCACCATACCACTACCAAAAAAAACTAATCTCTCACCATACCACTACCAAAAAAAGCTAATATCTCACCATACCACTACCAAAAAAAACTAATCTCTCACCATACCACTACCAAAAAAAAACCTAACCTAATCTCTCACCATACCACTACCAAAAAAACCTAATCTCTCACCATACCACTACCAAAAAAAACTAATCTCTCACCATACCACTACCAAAAAAAGCTAATATCTCACCATACCACTACCAAAAAAAACCTAATCTCTCACCATACCACTACCAAAAAAAACTAATCTCTCACCATACCACTACCAAAAAAACCTAATCTCTCACCATACCACTACCAAAAAACTAATCTCTCACCATAACACTACCTAAACAAACTTAATCTCTCACCATACCACTACCAAAAAAAACTAATCTCTCACCATACCACTACCAAAAAAAACGAATCTCTCACCATACCACTACCAAAAAAAACTAATCTCTCACCATACCACTACCAAAAAAAACTAATCTCTCACTATACCTCTACCAAAAAAAACTAATCTCTACCATACCACTCACTACCCAAAAAAACGAATCTCTCACAATATCGCTACCAAAAAAATGTCCTAATCTCTCACCATACCACTACCAAAATAATTCCTAATCTCTAACAATACCACTACCAAAAAACCTAATCTCTCACCATACCACTACCAAAAAAAACTAATCTCTACCATACCACTACCAAAAAAACCTAATCTCTACCATACCACTACCAAAAAAAACTAATCTCTCACCATACCACTACCAAAAAAAACTAATCTCTCACCATACCACTACCAAAAAAAACTAATCTACCATACCACTACCAAAAAAAAACTAATCTCTACCATACCACTACCAAAAAAAACTAATCTCTACCATACCACTACCAAAAAAACCTAATCTCTCACCATACCACTACCAAAAAAAACTAATCTCTCACTATACCTCTACCAAAAAAAACTAATCTCTCACCATACCACTACCAAAAAAAACTAATCTCTCACCATACCACTACCAAAAAACCTAATCTCTCACCATACCACTACCAAAAAACCTAATCTCTCACCATACCACTACCAAAAAACCTAATCTCTCACCATACCACTACCAAAAAACTTAATCTCTCACCATACCACTACCAAAAAAAAACTACTCTCTCTCTCTCACCATACCACTACCAAAAAAAACTAATCTCTCACCATAACACTACCAAAAAAGCCTCATCTCTTACCATACCACTACCAAAAAAAACTAATCTCTCACCACACCACTACCAAAAAAAACTAATCTCTAACCATACCGCTACCAAAAATACCTAATCTCTCACCACACCACTACCAAAAAAAAGAATAATCTCTCACCATACCACTACCTAAACAAACCTAATCTCTCACCATACCACTACCTAAACAAACCTAATCTCTCACCATACCACTACCAAAAAAAACTAATCTCTCACCATACCACTACCAAAAAAAACTAATCTCTCACCATACCACTACCAAAAAAAACTAATCTCTCACTATACCTCTACCAAAAAAAACTAATCTCTCACCATACCACTACCAAAAAAAACTAATCTCTACCATACCACTCACTACCAAAAAAAACGAATCTCTCACAATATCGCTACCAAAAAATGTCCTAATCTCTCACCATACCACTACCAAAATAATGCCTAATCTCTAACAATACCACTACCAAAAAACCTAATCTCTCACCATACCACTACCAAAAAAACCTAATCTCTACCATACCGCTACCAAAAAAAACTAATCTCTACCATACCGCTACCAAAAAATAATAATATCTACCATACCACTACCAAAAAAAAACTCATCTCTCACCATACCACTACCACGGGCATAAATGCTACATTCCTTTTATTTTTTTGCTCTACCTTTTCCTCATTTCCCCGTCTTAGATCCGTCTTTCATTTATCTAATTCCCTCTTGTCTGCATATTTTTCAATCTCCATCCCCAGTTATTCCTGGGAGCTTGTGTTTTCTTGTGGCACACCTCTCCTCCTCCACACCTCTCCTCCTCCACCTCTCTACCACGGCCTCATCATGCCGGGCTGGGTCGTCCGCTGTGCTGTGCCGCGCACCGCGCCGTGCGTCCCATGGTTCTTTAAAGCTGTGGGCTTACGGAGGACATTTCCCTTGGATTAAAAAAGGATGATTTATTTCATTAGCCTCTGCGGGTGTC
The DNA here is from genome assembly GCF_963280865.1 of Gymnoscopelus braueri. NCBI lineage: Eukaryota > Metazoa > Chordata > Actinopteri > Myctophiformes > Myctophidae > Gymnoscopelus > Gymnoscopelus braueri. Next base: position 12,996,540 of record NC_137612.1, on the reverse strand, counting down.
AGGTTTCATTCCAGGGATTATATGGTGCAGATTAGAGGGCCAGGGCTATTCTCCGGCATCTCATTAATATCTAATAGCAACGGCGAAATGTAATTTGGGAAAAGGCTTGTATTTTTATGATTACTAAGCAAATGTATGCTTTGCTCTTTTAACTCATTAAGACCGGGAATGCATCTGTGTGTCACTTTAAGATGCCTTTGGCTTAATTCTTTTTTTTTTTTTTTTATCGTGAAAATTGTTACAACTTCTGGGGGGGGTCCCTGGAACAACATGTTTTGAGATGGGGGTCCGCGGCCAAATACATATCATTTTGGGGGTCCTTGACATTGAAAAGTTCGAGAACCATTGATTATAGCAACATCCATCTTTTCAAAAACTGTTAGGATTTAGAAGACATTTGTAGAATCCCCAAAAGCAAAGATTTTAGTTGAAAATGTTGGCTTTAAAATGCACACATTCAAAGATTTGCACACATTTTCAAGATTTTTCTTCAAAAATAGCAGATCTACAAGCTCATAGCGTGCTTGTAGATCTGCTATTTCTGAATAACCAAAGAAATCTAAAATGACACAGATGCGTTCCCGGCTTTAATGGTTTAATCCGTGGTTCCGTGGTGCTGCGGCTGACCTTTGGGTGGATGATTGTTTCTCATTTAGGAGTGTGAGGTGTGATCTCCCACCCGCTTGATCTCACTCACCTGACCTTTGTAAATTGGCTGTTAAGCATATCGCAACTCAACCCCCCCACCCCCCCATATATGGGCCTGTTAAAACACACACACACACACACACACACACACACACACACACACACACACACACACACACACACACACACACACACACACACACACACACACACACACACCCACAGACACACACACACACACACACACACACACACACACACACACACACACACACACACACAGTGATTAACTTGCTATATATACACACTGTCAGAGTTACAGCATTTTGCTGTCCATACAAAGTTAAGGAAATTACACTTAGACCTGCATAAGTGCGTGTTTGCAGACATACGCTCACGCACACACACACACACACACACACACACACACACACACACGCACACGCACACGCACACGCACACACACACACACACACACACGCACACAAAATACCCTCACACATTTTAGATAGCTTGTTTTGTAGCTTTTCCTTTTCACTCGCCCCCATCATGGAAATGCAATCTGAGAACCAATCGAACTCACTTCAAAAGATAAAATAACAAATAAAGAGAAAGTGTGAGGGTGACAGCCAACGTGATTGCCAGCTATACGACGATAATGCTACTTCCTCCTCGGGCAGACCTGTGTGAATAATATGCAACGCTGTCAAATAAATTCATAATAAAAAAAAGAAACCGTTCCATTGTGCAGACCACCCTTTCTTTCTTCCTTTGGCTCGGTTAATGAGCGGCCGCGCTGAATGGCAGCGGAGGTGATTTTCCCATCAGACTTGATGATGAGCAGAGAATTAAAGCCCACCACAGCTTGGGGTCTGCAGCAGCAGCAGCGCCATTACAGAAGGAGGAAGGTCTGAATTAATTTGGCCCTGGCCAGGATTCTAATTAACGGCTCAATCCCAGCCGACCAGCCACACACACACACACACACACAGACAGACAGACAGACAGACAGACAGACAGACAGACAGACAGACAGAAGACAAGAGCTTCTGTATTGTAAAGTTAAACAAAAGCCCGTCTCTCATACTAAAAGCACACACACAAAAGAATGTCTATCATTACACCAAAATCTCTCACCATACCACTACCTAAAAAAAATCTAACCTAATCTCTCACCATACCACTACCAAAAAAAACTAATCTCTCACCATACCACTACCAAAAAAAACTAATCTCTCACCATACCACTACCAAAAAAAGCTAATATCTCACCATACCACTACCAAAAAAAACTAATCTCTCACCATACCACTACCAAAAAAAAACCTAACCTAATCTCTCACCATACCACTACCAAAAAAACCTAATCTCTCACCATACCACTACCAAAAAAAACTAATCTCTCACCATACCACTACCAAAAAAAGCTAATATCTCACCATACCACTACCAAAAAAAACCTAATCTCTCACCATACCACTACCAAAAAAAACTAATCTCTCACCATACCACTACCAAAAAAACCTAATCTCTCACCATACACTACCAAAAAACTAATCTCTCACCATAACACTACCTAAACAAACTTAATCTCTCACCATACCACTACCAAAAAAAACTAATCTCTCACCATACCACTACCAAAAAAAACGAATCTCTCACCATACCACTACCAAAAAAAACTAATCTCTCACCATACCACTACCAAAAAAAACTAATCTCTCACTATACCTCTACCAAAAAAAACTAATCTCTACCATACCACTCACTACCCAAAAAAACGAATCTCTCACAATATCGCTACCAAAAAAATGTCCTAATCTCTCACCATACCACTACCAAAATAATTCCTAATCTCTAACAATACCACTACCAAAAAACCTAATCTCTCACCATACCACTACCAAAAAAAACTAATCTCTACCATACCGATTTCCCCGACAATAGCCCCGATCTACATAGCTTGCGACACACTGTGTGCTGTGACGCGTTGTTCAGCTTGTAGATCTGATATTTTCAGCAGCGCGACACCGGGCACACCGATAAGTATAAGTCAGGCTTTAACCCGTTTAGACCCGGGAAATAATCTGTGTATTTTCTTTTTTCTTGGCTATTCAAAAACTGTTTTTTTTATTAATTTGTTTTACTTATGTTGCTATAATATCAGTGGTTCTCAAACTTTTTTCATGTCAAGGACCCCCAAAATGATATGTATTTGGCCGCGGACCCCCATCTCAAAATATTTTGTTCCAAGGGCCCCCAGCAAAGCAAAGATTTGAGATTTGAGTTAAAAATGTTTGCTTTAAACAATATATATGTATTCAAAGATTTGTACAAAATGTTCAAGATTTTTCAAAAAATAACAGATCTACAAGCTCATAGAGCAAGCTCGGTACTCGGTGCCGCGCTATGAGCTTGTAGATCTGCTATTTTTGAATAGCCCAAAGAAATCTTAAAATGACACAGATGCGTTCCCGGTCTTAATGAGTTAAGGAATGCCTTTCTTCAAACCCCCCCCCCCCCCCCCTCCCTCCCTCCAGAACATTACAGCGACCCCCCTCAGCCGGCTCTGGTCGGGTCGGGGAGGGAGGGGACCGTCGGTGCCCCCACAGGGGCCCCCCGCTCCGGCGTCCCTCCCGCGTCTGTCAGTCAGAGAAGGGCCCCTCAGCGGACTCTCTCCTGCACTGATGAAATATGGACAATGGAGTGCAAGGTGGGCGCAAGGGGAGCCGGCCGACTTAATGAGCCAATTTCTCAGATAATAAGATTGGTGGATATGCTAATATTTCTACCTTAAGGAGATAATTATGATGTAGAAGATAGAATATTTTATCTTAAAGCGACAGTGCACTGGTGGTCCCAAACCTATCTTCTGTCTTCTTCTTTTTTTCCTCCTTCTTCTTATTTGCAGGGGATGGGGGGACGAGGGGGGGGGGGGGGTTGGAAGATGGTGGTGGTGGGGTGGTGTTGATGTTCGGTTTTCTGCGTCGTGTGAGCTGTGGGGACAGTGGAAAAAACAATGCCAGCCTTGATGTTTTCTGCGTGTGTGTGTGTGTGTGTGTGTGTGTGTGTGTGTGTGTGTGTGTGTGTGTGTGTGTGTGTGTGTGTGTGTGTGTGTGTGTGTGTGTGTGTGTGTTTTTGTTTTTGGGGGGGAGGGGGGGAGTATAGGCCTTTGATCAAGCCGAAGAGTTTGACACAAGGAGAGTGGAAGCAGGGGACTTTTCCAGCCTTCATAAATATTTATCTCGTTACTCTGGGCTACAAATCACAGAAGAAAGGATGAAGGAGGAGGAGACGATATCAATTGATCTTTATTGTTAATTGACCCAAAAGTATACGCTTTAAGAAACCTGAACAACAAAAACAATGACTCTGGTCCCCGCCTCCCCCTTGTGTCACTGTTCGGCGTCGATCGTCCCTGATACCGCGCTCGCTCGTTCGCTCGGCGCACCGACTTCAACTTTTCCCCGTGTCCCCGGGCTCTCTGTAATAATAACTCACTGGTAATTTTGTTTTCGTGTTTAACCCTTTAAGACCGGGAACGCATCTGTGTGTCATTTTAAGATTTATTTGGGCTATTCAAAAATAGCGCGGCATCGAGTGGTGCGCTATGAGCTTGTAGATCTGCAAAAAAATATATATATTATATTATATATATATATTTTTTAAGCGAAATTTTGTACTCAAATCTTTGCTTCTGGGGGGTCCCTGGAACAACATATTTTGGGATGGGGGTCCGTGGCAAAATACATATTATTTTGGGGTCCTTGACATGAAAAAAGTTTGATACACACTGATATTATAGCAACATTAGTTATTTTAAAAAAAACTTTGAGATTTGAGTAAAACATTTTTGCTTAAAAAGAAATGTATTCAAAAGATTTGCACAAACTCTCACAATTTTTCAAAAAATAGCAGATCTACAAGCTCATAGCGCGGCACTTGGTGCCGCGCTACGAGCTTGTAGATCTGCTATTTTTTTAATAGCCCAAAGAAATCTTCAAAAATGACACACAGATGCGTTCCCGGTCTTAATGGGTTAACTTTGTCATCGACACAAATTCCAAAATGGAGCGCGGTGTCACCTTGATGTCTAATAACCGGGAGGTTAAATGATATAAAAAACGCTGTTATTGAAATGTAGGCCTTGTGATTACGGCTGATTCTCTGGGGTTCATTCTAAACAGCCGCGGGGGCAGACAGAGACAGACACGTGCGGATAGAGACCTTTTGGGTTAACAGTTTAATATGAGGGTCTTGTATATTCATATGAGGCTGATATGTTATAACCCTCTCTCTCTCTATCCCACATTCTCTCTCTCTCTCTCTCTCTCTCTCTCTCTCTCTCTCTCTCTCTCTCTCTCTCTCTCTCTCTCTCTCTCTCTCTCTCTCTCTCTCTCTCTCTCTCTCTCTCTCTCTCTCTCTCGCCCCTATGTGCAACCACTTTAATTAAGCCATAACAAGCTCCATCATGTAATTAAGAGCTCAGCTGGACCAGAAAACAACTGAGCCATTAGCCTCTCAGCCAGCCCAGCTCTACAGCCAAAGCAGTCACACAAACCCCTTCCCATTGGAAGGCATTATTTCCACATTACTTCACAGGGAGGGTAAAGGAGTATAGACACACAAACACAACAGATGGGTCTCAGGTCCATATTACCGTTTGGTTGTATCTATTGAAGTGCGGTTGACATATACATTGACATACCACCAGTCGCCGCCCACCCATAAAACAAACGTGGGCAAATTCTCCTTCTGCAGCACAGCCACCAAGGTATGGAATAGTCTAACCTCATCCCTCAAAAAATGCAGTTCGCTGGGCTCATTAAAACAGCCCTAAAAACTCATCTTTCTGGAGGCCAAACGAGGAGCTAGTACCGACCCCCCTCCCCTTTTTTTGTATATATTTTTTATTTTTCATGCTTTTTTTGTACATAGTGGTATTTTTCTCT
>NC_137612.1:12950443-12987943 GCF_963280865.1 Gymnoscopelus braueri | reverse complement strand
TTGTAGATGACGAGAAAATGTTCATCATGTGACTTGTGTGTTCTGTAGGTATGGTATAATTAATGCATGTAGGACACACACACACACACACACACACACACACACACACACACACACACACACACACACACACACACACACACACACACACACACACACACACACACACACACACACACACACACACACACACACACACACACACTGGGAACACATAACCACACACAGACGCAAAAATAAAATGTCATTAATCCATTTAGCCCGGGAACGCATCTGTGTGTCATTTTACGATTTATTTGGCTATTCAAAAATAACAGATCTACAAGCTCAGTAAAGATTTGCAAAAATGATCACGATTTAAAAAAAATAGCAGATCTACAAGCTCATAGCGCCGCAAATCTTTGCTTCTGGGGATCCCTGGAAGAACATATTTTGATATGGGGGTCCGCGGCTAAATATATATCATTTTGGGTGGTCCTTGAGAACCACTGATTATAGCAAGTGTTTTAAAAAAAAAGAATCTCCAGAAGCAAAGATTTGAGTTACAAATGTTCGCTTTAAAATATATATATATTCAAAGATTTGCACACATTTAAAAAAAATAATAGCAGATCTACAAGCTCATGGCGCGGCACTCGGTGCCGCGCCATGAACTTGTAGATCTGCTATTTTTTTTTTTGTCGCATTACTAAGCCAATAAATTGATGACCGTCTCCTACCGGCTAATGTATCCGGTAGGAGACACAAAGGAGACTCTTTGTGTCTCCTACCGGAAATACACACTGTCATCAAATTATTGTCTTAGGAATGCGACAAAAACTAAAAAATATCCATGAATTCAAGACTCCATGGTGTGACTAATCGATACAAAATAAGTCATTTTGAGGGTGAACTATCCCTTTAATCTATTCTTTCAAGAAAGACTCGGGGTGAAAGAAGAAGAAGCCGGATGAAGGAGCATAGCAGAGGCTCGTTAAGTGTGAGTTTCATCTTATGGATATTCTATAAAAAAAAAAGCGTTTTCTTTTTTTCCAGCGGTCTAAGCGCTCTGCACCCGCCTTTATGCAAATTACCTTCGCATGACATGCCAAGCTTCCAATCACTGACCAATTAATGACCTTCAGGGCCGTCATGTGACACATCACCGGCCTAATTTACATTTGACAGGTCCCCTGGTGCGTGCCAGCGTAGCGTGTGTGTCTGTGCACGTATGTGTGTGCACGTGTGTGTGTGTGCAGGTGTGTGTGTGTGTGTGTGTGTGTGTGTGTGTGTGTGTGTGTGTGTGTGTGTGTGTGTGTGTGTGTGTGTGTGTGTGTGTGTGCACACACGTGCGTGCGCCCGTGCACCAGCACCCTTAGTTTGCACCAGTTGAGCTCATTACCGTGGTAACAGACTTAGCGTGTGTGTGTGTGTGTGTGTGTGTGTGCGGGTGTGTGTGGGTGTGTGCGGGTGGGTGTGTGGGTCAGTTCCACTGCTGCCAGCGGAGCCAGAACTCTCCTGACACGATGCCCGCGTGTTTTAATGGACCTGTATAACGGTCCATTCTTACACTGTTAAAGTCCTGAGAGTTATTTTAACTCTGTGACTGAATACAAATGTAACCTCTTACATGTGTTCACTCTCACAGTTACAAATGGATACATTAACACTGAGGATTTTTACTGTGTGCAGCAATAGCAACTATATAGATATACTCTATGGACATTTTTATGTTGATGTATAGATATCTAATCTAATGCTAGATCATTATCTACACGTTCTTTCGTCTTTTTTAATTCCACAAGGGGCACCCTAACACAGCTTTGGAATGATCGATCGTCACTCAGAGAAGTAGTATGTGGATGTGACATCATTCCAAAAAACGTCACATGCATTCATCCCAATGATGGGATTTTCAGAAAAACAGCTGTAACTCAGTTTCTTTTTTTTGCATTGAAAACCACCCGTTTTCAGCGGGCCGAAGCCCCAAAATGGCGGATTGCGGTTGAAAGGTTGTCGTTCCTATGGATACACAGATACCTCCGCCAACCCACGGGAACATTTTTTTGGGACACAAATGTCGCTTCCACAGCGTTTCAAATATCATCGGATTGAGGTAATTACGCTGGGGATAGAAAACTATGTTTAATATCTTGGCAATCAATGTGTTAATACATTACAAGTTTTAAGCCTATATTTCACAAGAGCAGGGTGCTGTGTGTGTCCTTTCAAAGTATATAGTCTTGCGTAGCAATCTCAGAATTGTATATAGAGTCTGGAACTGCACCTCCTGAACTACTACACCTCCTGAAAGGAACTACACCTCCTGAAAGGAACTACACCTCCTGAAAGGAACTACACCTCCTGAAAGGAACTACACCTCCTGAAAGGAACTGCACCTCCTGAACTACTACACCTCCTGAAAGGAACTACACCTCCTGAAAGGAACTGCACCTCCTGAACTACTACACCTCCTGAACTACTACACCTCCTGAACTACTACACCTCCTGAACTACTACACCTCCTGAACTACTACACCTCCTGAAAGGAACTACACCTCCTGAACTACTACACCTCCTGAAAGGAACTACACCTCCTGAACTACTACACCTCCTGAAAGGAACTGCACCTCTTGAACTACTACACCTCCTGAACTACTACACCTCCTGAAAGGAACTACACCTCCTGAAAGGAACTACACCTCCTGAAAGGAACTACACCTCCTGAAAGGAACTGCACCTCCTGAACTACTACACCTCCTGAAAGGAACTACACCTCCTGAAAGGAACTTCATCTCCTGAAAGGAACTGCTCCTCCTGAAAGGAACTGCACCTCCTGAAAGGAACTGCACCTCCTGAAAGGAACTACACCTCCTGAAAGGAACTACACCTCCTGAACTACTACACCTCCTGAAAGGAACTACACCTCCTGAACTACTACACCTCCTGAAAGGAACTACACCTCCTGAACTACTACACCTCCTGAAAGGAACACCACCTGAAAGATGAGAAGAACAGAAGCTGTCATCATGTTCGTCATTTCCGTTAACGAAAATATATTTTTTTAAATATCTTTACATTTTATATTTTGAATTTTCATTTCTGATAAGCAGCAAGCTATATAGGCTTCGATTGTTTTTATCTATATTTGGACAAATTTGCGTGACTGTATAGACTAAACGGAAGCGGGGAGGAGGCGAATATCCGATCGTTTTCAGAGCTTCTGTTGCTCCAGACCTATGACTGACAGACAGACAGACAGACAGACACAGTGTGTCAGACAGACAGACAGACAGACAGACAGACAGACAGACAGACAGACAGACAGACAGACAGACAGACAGACAGACACAGTGTGACAGACAGACAGACAGACAGACAGACTGTATGACGGAAGCATTTGAACATTGTGGGAGGAAACGAGTCTGGCTGGTGAGACTAACTTCAAAGTAATCTCCACACGGGTGACATTTGATTGTCCCAATAATGTTCTACTTCTCTGTCCCTTTTGGGAGCGACGCTCGTAATGATCAACCGTGGCTGTTAGAGTATATACTCTCACCTTATTATATTGTTGTTGTCGGGCAGAAAACCTCCTATCTCCATTTTGCTTTTACTTATGGTGTTTTTTCATGAATTAACGGCCCTTCTTGATCATACTACAGCGTCACACAAAACGATCAAAAGTAGCAGATCAGCAAGCTCGAAACGCGGCTCGAAACGCGGCGCGAAGCGCGGCGCGAAGCAGCGCTTTTCGAGCTTGTAGATCTGCTACTTTTGAAGCTTTTGAATCTGAATCCTGAAAAGTACGAGTTTTTGGACATAACGAGGTTTCCACCCCGACAGAGAGAGAGACGATAGAACAGATGGTCAGAAACGTCTTTCAAATCTCTCATTCAGCTCCGTTTTAGACTTTTTAGGGGAACAAGAAAAAGAAAGATTGCACATCATCATCATCATCATCAGGGTAAGGCCAAGGTAAAGGTGACAGACTTCGTACGTAAGAAGGTTTTTTTCTGTCTGACAAAACGACTTGAACGGAGACAGACAGCGGCGTGACAAAAAGAACTCTCAGTCAGTCACAGCATCATTGTCACATGTGAACACCAACTGTTCTTGGAAATGAAGGCCAACGTACGTACGTCTTCAGAACGCTACAGTTCAGTCGCTCATCAATCCATCTACGTATTATCTAATGTATCTAAGGCTGTTTGTCTGTCTGTCTGTCTGTCCCCTCTCTGTAGTTCTAGAAATAGCAAGATGACGATATCGTCCCTCAATCAGCTCCATCAGCTCCTGCTATCATCATCCATCTATCATTCTGGTTTGTACTCTCTCTCTCTCGCTCGCTCCCTCGGTTTCTCTCTCGCTCTCTAACAGCCGGCTTATCAGCGCCGCCGCACCACCAGCTCTCATTAGAACATTAATTGAAAAAGTGTAATTAATCCTGAGAGGTGGTGAGACTGGACTCTGGCCAGAGAGAGAGAGGAGGGGGGGGGGGGAGAGAGAGAGAGAGAGAGAGAGAGAGAGAGAGAGAGAGAGAGAGAGAGAGAGAGAGAGAGAGAGAGAGAGCAAGCAAGCAGTGGACAGAGCTGTGTATAGAGGTGTATACTGTGACATAACACTGCCCCCTGTTGTTGAGTGTGTGTACAGCAGTGGTTCTGTGTACAGTAAAACTGTTCCGGAACACAGAATGATAATAAAAAGCTGTTGCTGTGAATGTTTCCTGTTCCCCTCATTTATTAACTATGACCTTTAACAGTCAGGGATATTATGGCTTCATTAAAAAAATAAAGGCTTTTTTTTGGGGTCATGTCTTTGTGTTTTGGTGGATTTCTCCTCTCTGATATTCTGCTGTATTTATTGTAACAAAAACAAGACCAAAACAAAGAGGGAAAAAAGTCACATTTATGGGAACCTATCTTCATCAAGAACGTGTATTTGACAATTAAATCAAATGTACGTATTTATGTATTTAGACGCGTGTCGTTTTTTTGGGAGGGTAGTGTGCATTATGACATTATAGAAGCAATTCTTTAGACAGATACTATGTCATTGTTGACCTAGCATCCTATAGTAGATTAGATTACAATGTTTATGTATTTGATGTATTATGTGTATTATGATGTATTATCTTGTGTCCTTGCTTACAGTAAATCGCTCTGGATTAAGAGTCTGCTAAATGCCTAAACTGTAAACTGTTTAAAACACTTACACATTTAGTGGTACATAATAAAAAAAAGAGGACATATTCATACTAAAATAAAATGTATAATCAATTATAAAACTGTCCGTAACACAAAACACAACTGCATCACTTTCTTTTTGTAAATTAAAACATCAATGGGCTCTTCCATTAAATATGTCAGGATGATTTGTTAAATGTAATTGTATTACTATGGTGTCTTATGAGTACACCGTAATATCCTGAGTGTTGGATTTAACTCTGCGAGAGTGTACAAACCGACCTTCATTTTACAGTGTACACAGTCAAATCCTCAATGTTAATTTAAACCTTTGTCGCTCTCTGAGTTAAATTAACTCTCAGAGATTTTGCTATACGTGACGTGTGAGTCAATGGTGAAAATAACACTTGTTTGTGAATGCATAATGCACAAAGATGATGTATATATTTATGACACTATAGACACAAATTATCTGTAGTTGATCTTGATTTGTGTTGTGTGTGTGTGTGTGTGTGTGTGTGTGTGTGTGTGTGTGTGTGTGTGTGTGTGTGTGTGTGTGTGTGTGTGTGTGTGTGTGTGTGTGTGTGTGTGTGTGTGTGTGTGTGTGTGTGTGTGTGTGTGTTTGATCTTCATGATTTGAGTTCATATATTTTCTGTTTGTTGTTTTCTGTCGTCAACCTTTTTTCAGGCCATGGACCTCTTATCTGCCTATATTTTGTTTAACTTCACGCGACTTGACAAGAGGCTTTCAGATCTACCTCACCGATGTCTGTTGACCGATGAGAAATATGAGGCAATCTTGTCCCAGTATTATATTCCACAGGTTTTGGTTTCGAGTCTACGAGTTTGTCTCTCCAGCTTTGATGGCTTCAATCATAGATTTGTTTGACAGAACTGTGCACAGTGTTGTGTCATTTACACCATTGGTGTTAATATAGCATCACAATAATTTTAACCACTTTAACCTTTTATACTTTGGCTGTTAAAAAAATTGCAGATCTACAAGCTCATAGCGCGGCACCGAGTGCCGCGCTATGAGCTTGTAGATCTGCTATTTTTGAAAAATCGTGAAAATTTGTGCAAACCTTTGAATATATACATTTTTAAAGCGAACATTTGTAACTCAAATATTTTGCTTCTGGGGGGTCCCTGGAACAACATAGTTTGGGATGGTGGTCCGTGGCCAAGTACATATCATTTTGGGGGTCCTTGACATGAAAAAGTTTGATTACTCGTTTGTTTGTTTGTTTGTTTGTTTGTTTGTTTACACCTTATCTTCGTATGTAAAATATGTAATATGTTACATTCATGTTAACGAGTATTTTCATGCATTTGACATGAAGAAATGTCTGAAATCTTAAGCGGTCCCCCTGTAGTAACTCTGAGGACCCCTCAGGGGTCGAGGACTCCCGGACCCCGGACTGTTGAAGACCCTTACTGTAATGCCTGAAAAAAAAAACGATTTTACAGTGAGGACAGAGGGGAGGAATAGAAGGAGTGAGAGGAGGAGGAGGTGTTACTCTTTATTTTAATACAAGTGGAATAGGAGTGAGAGGAGGAGGAGGAGGTGTAAGTGTAGAAGGAGTCAGAGGAGGAGGTCTCTTCTCTTTATTTTAATCCATTAAGACCGGGAACATCTGTGTCATTTTAAGATTTCTTCGGCTATTCAAAAATAGCAGATCTACAAGCTCATAGCGCGGCACCGAGTGCCACGCTATGAGCTTGTAGATCTGCAATTGTTTTGAAAAATCGTGAAAATCTGTGCAAACATTTTTTAAAGTGAACATTTTTAACTCTGTTACAACTTCTGGGGGGGGGTCCCTGGAACAACATGTTTTGAGATGGGGGTCCGCGGCCAAATACATATCATTTTGGGGGTCCTTGACATTGAAAAGTTCGAGAACCATTGATTATAGCAACATCCATCTTTTCAAAAAACTGTTAGGATTTAGAAGACATTTGTAGAATCCCCCAAAAGCAAAGATTTGAGTTGAAAATGTTGGCTTTAAAAATGCACACATTCAAAGATTTGCACACATTTTCAAGATTTTTCTTCAAAAATAGCAGATCTACAAGCTCATAGCGCGGCACGCTATGAGCTTGTAGATCTGCTATTTCTGAATAACCAAAGAAATCTAAAATGACACAGATGCGTTCCCGGCTTTAATGGTTTAATCCGTGGTTCCGTGGTGCTGCGGCTGACCTTTGGGTGGATGATTGTTTCTCATTTAGGAGTGTGAGGTGTGATCTCCCACCCGCTTGATCTCACTCACCTGACCTTTGTAAATTGGCTGTTAAGCATATCGCAACTCAACCCCCCCACCCCCCCATATATGGGCCTGTTAAAACACACACACACACACACACACACACACACACACACACACACACACACACACACACACACACACACACACACACACACACACACACACACACACACACACACACACAGTGATTAACTTGCTATATATACACACTGTCAGAGTTACAGCATTTTGCTGTCCATACAAAGTTAAGGAAATTACACTTAGACCTGCATAAGTGCGTGTTTGCAGACATACGCTCACGCACACACACACACACACACACGCACACGCACACGCACACACACACGCACACAAAATACCCTCACACATTTTAGATAGCTTGTTTTGTAGCTTTTCCTTTTCACTCGCCCCCATCATGGAAATGCAATCTGAGAACCAATCGAACTCACTTCAAAAGATAAAATAACAAATAAAGAGAAAGTGTGAGGGTGACAGCCAACGTGATTGCCAGCTATACGACGATAATGCTACTTCCTCCTCGGGCAGACCTGTGTGAATAATATGCAACGCTGTCAAATAAATTCATAATAAAAAAAAGAAACCGTTCCATTGTGCAGACCACCCTTTCTTTCTTCCTTTGGCTCGGTTAATGAGCGGCCGCGCTGAATGGCAGCGGAGGTGATTTTCCCATCAGACTTGATGATGAGCAGAGAATTAAAGCCCACCACAGCTTGGGGTCTGCAGCAGCAGCAGCGCCATTACAGAAGGAGGAAGGTCTGAATTAATTTGGCCCTGGCCAGGATTCTAATTAACGGCTCAATCCCAGCCGACCAGCCACACACACACACACACACACAGACAGACAGACAGACAGACAGACAGACAGACAGAAGACAAGAGCTTCTGTATTGTTAAGTTAAACAAAAGCCCGTCTCTCATACTAAAAGCACACACACAAAAGAATGTCTATCATTACACCAAAATCTCTCACCATACCACTACCAAAAAAAAATAATCTCTCACCATACCACTACCTAAAAAAACCTAATCTCTCACCATACCACTACCAAAAAAAACTAATCTCTCACCATACCACTACCTAAAAAAACCTAATCTCTCACCATACCACTACCAAAAAAAACTAATCTCTCACCATACCACTACCAAAAAAAGCTAATCTCTCACCATACCACTACCAAAAAAAAACTAATCTCTCACCATACCACTACCAAAAAAAACTAATCTCTCACCATACCACTACCAAAAAAAACTAATCTCTCACCATACCACTACCAAAAAAATATCATCTCTCACCATACCACTACCAAAAAAAACCTAATCTCTCACCATACCACTACCAAAAAACCTAATCTCTCACCATACCACTACCAAAAAAAACCTAATCTCTACCATACCACTACCAAAAAACCTAATCTCTCACCATACCACTACCAAAAAAACCTAATCTCTCACCATACCACTACCAAAAAAAACTAATCTCTCACCATACCACTACCAAAAAAACCTAATCTCTCACCATACCACTACCAAAAAAAACTAATCTCTCACCATACCACTACCTAAAAAAACCTAATCTCTCACCATACCACTACCAAAAAAAACTAATCTCTCACCATACCACTACCAAAAAAAGCTAATATCTCACCATACCACTACCAAAAAAAAACTAATCTCTCACCATACCACTACCAAAAAAAACTAATCTCTCACCATACCACTACCAAAAAAACCTAATCTCTCACCATACCACTACCAAAAAAATATCATCTCTCACCATACCACTACCAAAAAAAAACTAATCTCTCACCATACCACTACCAAAAAACCTAATCTCTCACCATACCACTACCAAAAAAACTAATCTCTCACCATACCACTACCAAAAAACCTAATCTCTCACCATACCACTACCAAAAAACCTAATCTCTCACCATACCACTACCAAAAAACCTAATCTCTCACCATACCACTACCAAAAAACTTAATCTCTCACCACACCACTACCAAAAAAAACTAATCTCTAACCATACCGCTAACAAAAATACCTAATCTCTCACCACACCACTACCAAAAAAAAAAAAATCTCTCACCATACCACTACCTAAAAAAACCTAATCTCTCACCATACCACTACCAAAAAAAAACGAATCTCTCACCATACCACTACCAAAAAAAACGAATCTCTCACCATACCACTACCAAAAAAAACTAATCTCTCACCATACCACTACCAAAAAAACCTAATCTCTCACCATACCACTACCAAAAAAAACTAATCTCTCACTATACCTCTACCAAAAAAAACTAATCTCTCACCATACCACTACCAAAAAAAACTAATCTCTACCATACCACTCACTACCAAAAAAACGAATCTCTCACAATATTGCTACCAAAAAATGTCCTAATCTCTCACCATACCACTACCAAAATAATTCCTAATCTCTAACAATACCACTACCAAAAAACCTAATCTCTCACCATACCACTACCAAAAAAAACTAATCTCTACCATACCACTACCAAAAAAACCTAATCTCTACCATACCGCTACCAAAAAAACCTAATCTCTCACCATACCACTACCAAAAAATAATAATCTCTCACCATACCACTACCAAAAAAAACTAATCTCTCACCATACCACTACCAAAAAACCTAATCTCTCACCATACCACTACCAAAAAACCTAATCTCTCACCATACCACTACCAAAAAACTTAATCTCTCACCACACCACTACCAAAAAAAAACTACTCTCTCACCATACCACTACCAAAAAAAACTAATCTCTCACCATAACACTACCAAAAAAGCCTCATCTCTCACCATACCACTACCAAAAAAAACTAATCTCTCACCACACCACTACCAAAAAAAACTAATCTCTAACCATACCGCTACCAAAAATACCTAATCTCTCACCACACCACTACCAAAAAAAAAAATCTCTCACCATACCACTACCTAAAAAAACCTAATCTCTCACCATACCACTACCAAAAAAAACTAATCTCTCACCATACCACTACCAAAAAAAACTAATCTCTCACCATACCACTACCAAAAAAAACTAATCTCTCACCATACCACTACCAAAAAAACCTAATCTCTCACCATACCACTACCAAAAAAAACTAATCTCTCACTATACCTCTACCAAAAAAAACTAATCTCTCACCATACCACTACCAAAAAAAACTAATCTCTACCATACCACTCACTACCAAAAAAAACGAATCTCTCACAATATCGCTACCAAAAAATGTCCTAATCTCTCACCATACCACTACCAAAATAATTCCTAATCTCTAACAATACCACTACCAAAAAACCTAATCTCTCACCATACCACTACCAAAAAAAACTAATCTCTACCATACCACTACCAAAAAAACCTAAT
Organism: Gymnoscopelus braueri; assembly: GCF_963280865.1. Lineage (NCBI taxonomy): Eukaryota > Metazoa > Chordata > Actinopteri > Myctophiformes > Myctophidae > Gymnoscopelus > Gymnoscopelus braueri. Next base: position 12,977,084 of record NC_137612.1, on the reverse strand, counting down.
CTCTACCATACCGCTACCAAAAAAACCTAATCTCTCACCATACCACTACCAAAAAAAAATAATCTCTCACCATACCACTACCAAAAAAAACTAATCTCTACCATACCACTACCAAAAAAACCTAATCTCTACCATACCACTACCAAAAAAACCTAATCTCTCACCATACCACTACCAAAAAAAACTAATCTCTCACCATACCACTACCAAAAAAAACTAATCTACCATACCGCTACCAAGAAAAACTAATCTCTACCATACCACTACCAAAAAAAAACTCATCTCTCACCATACCACTACCACGGGCATAAATGCTACATTCCTTTTATTTTTTTGCTCTACCTTTTCCTCATTTCCCCGTTTTAGATCCGTCTTTCATTTATCTAATTCCCTCTTGTCTGCATATTTTTCAATCTCCATCCCCAGTTATTCCTGGGAGCTTGTGTTTTCTTGTGGCACACCTCTCCTCCTCCACACCTCTCCTCCTCCACCTCTCTACCACGGCCTCATCATGCCGGGCTGGGTCGTCCGCTGTGCTGTGCCGCGCACCGCGCCGTGCGTCCCATGGTTCTTTAAAGCTGTGGGCTTACGGAGGACATTTCCCTTGGATTAAAAAAGGATGATTTCATTAGCCTCTGCGGGTGTCAGGTTTCATTCCAGGGATTATATGGTGCAGATTAGAGGGCCAGGGCTATTCTACGGCATCTCATTAATATCTAATAGCAACGGCAAAATGTAATTTGGGAAAAGGCTTGTATTTTTATGATTACTAAGCAAATGTATGCTTTGCTCTTTTAACTCATTAAGACCGGGAATGCATCTGTGTGTCACTTTAAGATGCCTTTGGCTTAATTTTTTTATTATTTCTTTTTATCGTGAAAATTTGTGCAAGTCTTTGAATATATATATACTTTTTAAAGAGAATTTTTTTTTAACTCTGTTACAACTTCTGGGGGTCCCTGGAACAAAATATTTTGAGATGGGGGTCCACGGCCAAATAAATATCATTTTTGAGAACCACTGATATGCGTTTAAAAAAAAACTGAAGCAAAGATCTGAGTTACAAATGTTCGCTTAAAAAAAATACATATATTCAAAAACCCACGATTTTCTGCGATTTTCCCCCAAAAAAACGCAGATCTACAAGCTCACAGTGTGGCACTCGGTGCCACGCTATGAGCTTGTATATCTGCTATTTTTGAATAGCCCAAAGAAATCTAAAAAATTACACACAGATGCGCTCCCGGTATGAATGGGTTAAGACCGCAAATTGGGAGTCGAACGCTAGTCCCTGTCCGGGGTTTAGCCGCCCCACACGTATCCCCGGGGTGCGGGGGGGAGGGGGGGGGGTCGCGTACAGACAGTCGGCCGCGTGGCGTATAGCGACAGACGAAGGTCAAACTGTGTTCAGCAACTTTTATGTGCTTCTTCTTCTTCTTCCCGACCGGGTCGTCGGTTCTTCATGAAATCAACATGTAAATTTTGTGAAGTCCGGTAATAATCAGGCCGGTGTCATAGCGAGGGGAACTAAAAATACAGACATGGCAGGAGAGGACATGGCTCCGTCTCGCTCCCCATGCATGTCTCATGGGGGGGAAGAGAGAGAGAGCGTCTTGGCGGCCTGATTTCCCCGACAATAGCCCCGATCTACATAGCTTGCGACACACTGTGTGCTGTGACGCGTTGTTCAGCTTGTAGATCTGATATTTTCAGCAGCGCGACACCGGGCACACCGATAAGTATAAGTCAGGCTTTAACCCGTTTAGACCCGGGAAAGAATCTGTGTATTTTCTTTTTATTTCTTGGCTATTCAAAAACAGTTTTTTTTATTAATTTGTTTTACTTATGTTGCTATAATATCAGTGGTTCTCAAACTTTTTTCATGTCAAGGACCCCCAAAATGATATGTATTTGGCCGCGGACCCCCATCTCAAAATATTTTGTTCCAAGGGCCCCCAGCAAAGCAAAGATTTGAGATTTGAGTTAAAAATGTTTGCTTTAAACAATATATATGTATTCAAAGATTTGTACAAAATGTTCAAGATTTTTCAAAAAATAACAGATCTACAAGCTCATAGCACGGTACTCGGTGCCGCGCTATGAGCTTGTAGATCTGCTATTTTTGAATAGCCCAAAGAAATCTTAAAATGACACAGATGCGTTCCCGGTCTTAATGAGTTAAGGAATGCCTTTCTTCAAACCCCCCCCCCCCCCCCTCCCTCCCTCCAGAACATTACAGCGACCGACATTCGGTCCCCCCCTCAGCCGGCTCTGGTCGGGTCGGGGAGGGAGGGGACCGTCGGTGCCCCCACAGGGGCCCCCCGCTCCGGCGTCCTCCCGCGTCTGTCAGTCAGAGAAGGGCCCCTCAGCGGACTCTCTCCTGCACTGATGAAATATGGACAATGGAGTGCAAGGTGGGCGCAAGGGGAGCCGGCCGACTTAATGAGCCAATTTCTCAGATAATAAGATTGGTGGATATGCTAATATTTCTACCTTAAGGAGATAATTATGATGTAGAAGATAGAATATTTTATCTTAAAGCGACAGTGCACTGGTGGTCCCAAACCTATCTTCTGTCTTCTTCTTTTTTTCCTCCTAATTCTTATTTGCAGGGGATGGGGGGACGAGGGGGGGGGGGGGGTTGGAAGATGGTGGTGGTGGGGTGGTGTTGATGTTCGGTTTTCTGCGTCGTGTGAGCTGTGGGGACAGTGGAAAAACAATGCCAGCCTTGATGTTTTCTGTGTGTGTGTGAGTGTGAGTGTGAGTGTGAGTGTGAGTGTGAGTGTGTGTGTGTGTGTGTGTGTGTGTGTGTGTGTGTGTGTGTGTGTGTGTTTTTGTTTTTGGGGGGGGAGGGGGGAGTATAGGCCTTTGATCAAGCCGAAGAGTTTGACACAAGGAGAGTGGAAGCAGGGGACTTTTCCAGCCTTCATAAATATTTATCTCGTTACTCTGGGCTACAAATCACAGAAGAAAGGATGAGGGAGGAGGAGACGATATCAATTGATCTTTATTGTTAATTGACCCAAAAGTATACGCTTTAAAAAACCTGAACAACAAAAACAATGACTCTGGTCCCCGCCTCCCCCTTGTGTCACTGTTCAGGCGTCGATCGTCCCTGATACCGCGCTCGCTCGTTCGCTCGGCGCACCGACTTCAACTTTTCCCCGCGTCCCCGGGCTCTCTGTAATAATAACTCACTGGTAATTTTGTTTTCGTGTTTAACTTTGTCATCGACACAAATTCCCAAAATGGAGCGCGGTGTCACCTTGATGTCTAATAACCGGGAGGTTAAATGATATAAAAAACGCTGTTATTGAAATGTAGGCCTTGTGATTACGGCTGATTCTCTGGGGTTCATTCTAAACAGCCGCGGGGGCAGACAGAGACAGACACGTGCGGAGATAGAGACCTTTTGGGTTAACAGTTTAATATGAGGGTCTTGTATATTCATATGAGGCTGCTATGGTATAACCCTCTCTCTCTCTCTCTCTCTCTCTCTATCCCACGTTCTCACTCCATCTCTCTCTCTCCCGTTCTCTCTCTCTCTCTCTCTCTCTCTCTCCCGTTCTCTCTCCCGTTCTCTCTCTCTCTCTCTCTCTCTCTCTCTCTCTCTCTCTCTCTCTCTCTCTCTCTCTCTCTCTCTCTCTCTCTCTCTCTCTCTCTCTCTCTCTCTCTCTCTCTCTCATCGTGCAACCACTTTAATTAAGCCATAACAAGCTCCATCATGTAATTAAGAGCTCAGCTGGACCAGAAAACAACTGAGCCATTAGCCTCTCAGCCAGCCCAGCTCTACAGCCAAAGCAGTCACACAAACCCCTTCCCATTGGAACGGCAATATTTCCACGTTACTTCACAGGGAGGGTAAAGGGAGTATAGACACACAAACACAACAGATGGATCTCCAGTGCATATTACCGTATGGTTGTATTTATTGAAGTGCGGTTGATCTATACATTGACATACCACCAGTCGCCACCCACCCATAAAACAAACATAGGCAAATTCTCCTTCTACAGCACAGCCACCAAGGTATGGAATAGTCTAACCCCATCCCTCAAAAAATGCAGTTTGTTGGGCTCATTCATAACAGCCCTAAAAACTCATCTTTCTGGAGGCCATAAGAGGAGGTAGTACCAGTTTCCCTGTAGACAGACGACCCCCCTCCCCTTTTTTTTTAAATATATTTTTTATTTGTCATGCTTTTTTTTTAACATAGTGGTATTTTTTCCTCTGTATTTTTATGTTGATTTTTGAACTGTTTGGTTGCTACTATATATGTCTATGAAATTAATTCAAGGACCCCAACGGAAACAAGTCCGCAAGGACTTTTTTGGTCGGACCTTTTAGACAAAAGTATTATAAATGTAACTGTGTTGTTTTACATTCTTTTGCCTAATAACATTTTCAATCAATCAAACTTTAGACTGCCCCAACGCTCCTGATTTCGTGTATAGAGGGGCGGGTGTAAAGAGCCGGCGAGAGACTGCGGCTGATCCCATTGGTTCAGCGATCTGTCCGTCAACCCCCGCCCCGTTAACACAACATTACGAGCGACGCCCACTGCACTCTGGTTGGTTGGGAAGTGAAACACTTCCTTATACCGAGTACACCGACGCGCTGGGCCAGGCTTTTATTTTTTAGCAACACTAAACAATAAAAGCCTGGAGATCGAGGCTAATCAAACTTCAATGTTCTTTCTGTAGATGTTTCTCTGTTGATTGTCTGTGTCTCTGTCTGTGTCTGTCTCTGTCTGGTTAAGAACTGTTTGGCTCCCCACTACTTGTGTCCTGCTTATTACTGCACCTGTGACCATATACATATTATATGCCATAATCATCAAGATTAAAACAAAAAAAGGAATATAATGTTTCAATTAATTTGCAATGCATCTAGAATATATGAAAGTTTCACTTTTCAAATTATGTAAGGCAATTAACTTTTCCACAATATTCTCTCTTTTATTTTCTCTTTTTTTGATGGATCTGTATAGTGTACACACCCAGTGCTGTCCATCTAAAGCCTGCCACCAAGAGTCCAATCAAATACTACAAAATAACAAATGATAATGGCGCCATCATAAATGGCTCCTACACCCATGTTAATGGAATGCATCTCTGCTGAAACTGTTTCCCCCGCGACCCGACTCCGGATAAGTGGTTGAAGATGGATAGATGGAACTCAAGGTTTGGAGGTATGCTGATGATGATATCACTGCTGAGCTATATTGCATAAACTTGAGCTGATCTGAATTTGTGAGATTCCACTCGCAGCAGTCTACACAAAATACATTTGTAAAAAAAAAAAAAGGAAGGAAAAGGTAAAGGCAATTATGAAAGAAAAGAAAAAAACAGAAAACTTTTTCTCATCAACTCGGGTTTCTACGACCCCAAGGGATAATCTAACACACACTCACACACACACACACACACACACACACACACTAAGAAGCTTCTCAGCAGCAGTATATGACAGGTATCCCCAGGTGTTTTCTAACATTTTACCGTCTTTTGTTCCTAACAGGTGCAAAGTGAGAGTGACAGCATGATGGCCTCTTTCTCACACTCACACTCACACACACACACACACACACACACACACACACACACACACACACACACACACACACACACACACACACACACACACACACACACACACACACACACACACCTCTTTAGCATACTGATGGGGGGCGTAGCTGCGTACCTTCACCTCCCTCTCAGTGAGGAGCGCGGTGTGTCTTTGGTCTCTGCCTCCAGTGGCGTCTAATAGAATTCATGTATATTTAAGGGTCCTTGCATCCTATTATGTTCCTATAAACTGCTTGCTTTATCCACGGCAGCACCTGGGCCAGTCATCTCCACCAACACACACACACACACACACACACACACACACACACACACACACACACACACACACACACACACACACACACACACACACACACACACACACACACACACACACACACACACACACACACACACACACACACACACATCGTGGGCCAATCTCCACCAACACACCCTCTTTTCCAAATCAAATTTATTTAGTTGGAGCATCCTTTCAAAAGCCACTCGTCGTGTAAGCTATCATGTTACACTGTGATCTGAATAAGTACCGGCACAAGCATGGAATGTAATTCATTTCATATTCAGAGCATCAGCGCTAGCGCCCCCCGCTCCCCCCCAGACCCCCCCCCCAAACCCCCTCCTCTATCAGTAAATTGTCAATTGGTTCAGAATGCTGTGCCACCGTGAGACATTACAATGCAAACAAGGTTAGTTTTCAAACAGCTGATTTGAATAAAGCTTCAACACGCTAGGAAGAGGAAACATATCAGAGCCAAGAGCTGCTTCAATGGCCTTTGTATCGGCTGGCAGGGCGAAGGAGAAGATGGGCGAGAGGGGGGGGGGGGGGGGGTGAGGGGGGGGGGTGTGTGGATGATGCACAGTGGTGGAAAAGGTACTCATATTTCTTACTTAAGTAAAAGTATCAATACTGCAAACGTACAAATACTCTGTTACTCTGTTAGTGAAAGTCCGGAATTAAAAATGTACTTGAGTAAAAGTACAAAAGTATTGGTATCAAAATGTACTTCATTCATTATGCAGAATGTCCCGTTTCACAAGTTTTCAAATGTATAAAATATATAAAAATCTTTTGAAAATAGCAGATCTTCAAGCTCACAATGCGTCGCATCGCTTGTAGATCTGCTATTTTCAAATAGCGGTAATGCACATATAGGGCCGAAGTGGGTAATGTATGTTTTGTAATAGTAACTAGTAACTAAAGTGTTCAAAAATAATTGTAGTGGAGTAAAAGTACAATATTTGCCTCTGCGATGTAGTGGAGTAGAAGTAAAAGTACTGAAAATTGGAAATAGCCTACTCCAGTAAAGTAACCTAAAGTACCGACAAATATTACTTAAGCACGGTACTTGAGTAAATGTATCGGCCTACTTAGTTACTTTCCACCACTTGAATAAAGCTTCAACAAGGAAGGGAAACATATCAGACCCAGGAGCTGCTTCAATGGCCTTTGTATCGGCTGGCAGGGAGGAGAAGGAGAAGATGGGCGAGGGGGGGGGTGATGTGGGTGATGGGGGAGGGGGGGGGGTTGCGGGGGGGGGGGGACTTTTTTTTTCCAGGCGGGGTGATGCCGGGCCGATAGCACCGGAGGAACGGCAGTTAATTTGAATGTGGCACCTCCAGCCACAATGATTATTATCATCACCGAATCAAGGAAATATAAATGAGAAGAGGGCCTTCCTAAAAATAGCGTCCAAGAGTCCTTTTGTGCCGTAGAGCAGGTACTGGGGCCCAGTGGGGGGGGGGGGGGGGTGTGGGTGGGGTGGGGGCTTCTTCTACCTCATTATCCTGGGGTGGGCTGCAGAGCTGGTGAGAGCGAACAGAGGGGATCGGGGAAGGAATTGCATTAATGTGACCACACTCTTTTTCAGTCTCATCCTCTCTCTCTCTCTCTCTCTCTCTCTCTCTCTCTCTCTCTCTCTCTCTGCCCGGTGTAATTTGAGCGCCCAGTGGGAGGTAATTCAGCCGTGCCGCTGTCACCGACCGCGAGAGGCCAGAGAAAGGGGGGGGGGGGGGGGGGAGCAGAGATGACAGGAAGAAGGAGTTTAAACTAGTGGTGCTTGAGACCTTTTACCACCCACCACCCCTCACCCACCCCCCTCCTCCACCCCTCTTTCTCCCATCACCACTTCCTCTCCTTTCCTTCTATATTTCTTTATAACCACTCTATATGCCTTTTCCTTTGGGGTGCCGGCTATAATCTGTCACCTTAAATCACTCTATCCTTATATACGCCATCTCTGCACTTCTTCTTCTTCTTCTTCTCTCACGGTCTCTCCTGTCTGTCTGTCTGTCTGTCTGTCTGTCTGTCTGTCTGTCTGTCTGTCTGTCTGTCTGTCTGTCTGTCTGTCTGTCTGTCTGTCTGTCTGTCTGTCTGTCTGTCTGTCTGTCTGTCTCACCGGCTGAGTGTCCGTCCGTCCGTCCGTCTGATCGTAAAAATACTCAAAGTTTTAAAAACGTTTTTGAAAATACCAGCTCACATAACGCGACATGTTATGAGCTTGTAAGATCGGCAATTTTCGAACAGCCAAAGTACATACTGTAGAGGTCTATGCATGTTTTGTAATAGTAATCCAAATCTGCAAAATGCAACTGGTAACTAAAGCCATCAAATAATTGTTGTGGAGTAAAAAGTACACCCTCTCTAAGATGCATTGGAGTAGAAGTATCAAAACATTTAAGTACCTCAATTGCACTAGAGTAGTAAATGGTCTCTGTCGGGTGGAAACCTCATGTGTCCAAAACTGTTACTTTTCAGGATTCAAATAAAACAAAACTGCAAAAGTAGCAGATCTACAAGTTTTTGTAGATCTGCTACTAGTGATACCTTTGTGTGACGCTGCATAATGATCAAGTAGGGCGTCAATAAAAAAATTATAATATGGAGATAAGACAACGAAATAATGTACTTAATTTGTACACCACTGTCTGTCTCTCCCTCTGTCCCTCTGTCTCAGGCTGTCTGTCCCTCTGTCTCAGGCTGTCTGTCCCTCTGTCTCAGGCTGTCTGTCCCTCTGTCTCAGGCTGTCTGTCCCTCTGTCTCAGGCTGTCTGTCCCTCTGTCTCAGGCTGTCTGTCCCTCTGTCTCAGGCTGTCTGTCCCTCTGTCTCAGGCTGTCTGTCCCTCTGTCTCAGGCTGTCCTGTGTGGTGGTGAGTCATCCACAGAGGAGGAGGAGGGGTGATTCATGCTGCTCCAGGCCTCCTCATCTCCCTGGAGAAATTAACAGCCTTTTTTTAATCGGACCCACGTCTCCAATTCATTACACAACCTCCTTCCTGACACACACACGTGCACGCACGCACGCACTCACACACTCACACACTCACACACAAGCATACGCGTGCACACACACTGTTCAGAATATCTCACTCACGTTGCTCCCTTCACTGTCACCTCTGTCTTTAGGAGTCAAACGACACTTAACATCCTCCCTGCCACTCACACACACACTGAGGAGAGAGAGAGAGAGAGAGAGAGAGAGAGAGAGAGAGAGAGAGAGAGAGAGAGAGAGAGAGAGAGAGAGAGAGAGAGGAAGGGAGAGAGAGACACAATTGAGACAGACAGAGAGAGACAGAGAGAGTAGCACCTTAGTCTACAGCTCATTTCTCATCATTTTCCCACACCAACTATTAGCGTCTCCTCCACTTAAGTCCTGCAGTCTCCATCTCTCTGTTCTTATCTGTCTGTCTTCATAAATGGCTTCCCTCGTTCTCCTGTAAATCCCTGTCCTGCCATTACTTCTTCTCTCTCTCTCTCTCTCTCTCTCTCTATCTCTCTCTATCTCTCTATTCTTCTCCTCCTGTGGTCCTGTTAAAGCTCTGCATAATGTCCTCACTTTGACATCATTGTCCTCCAGACACCGGGGACATCAAGGCTGAGGGTTATATTAGAGGTTTTTGGCAAAAGGGTAATAATTCAGTAGCATAATATTTGAAAAAAAGATGTATGGTATAAATACAGATTTACTGTATAATCGTTGTTGTCGGGCAGACACCTCTTATCTCCATATGTAAACTTTGTGTGTTTTTTCGTGAATTAACGCCCAGCTTGATCATACTACAGCATCACACAAAAGCATCGGCTTCGCGCCGCGTTTCTAGCTTGTAGATCTGCTACTTTTGCTGTTTTTGAATTTTAATCCTGAGAACTGTTTCCACCCGATGGAGACGATATGCAGGATGATACGTATAGTACACACACACACACACACACACACACACACACACACACACACACACACACACACACACACACACACACACACACGTTTGTTTTTACAACCTCGCAAAACGGCTTGTAAAAATCATTTAAATGTGTGCAGTTTGTGTTACAAAGAGCCATCCTTCCCCCATCACTTTGCTCCTTGAATGCCTCAGCTGCCCCCCACCCCCCCTTACCCCCCACCCCTCTTCATCATCATTCTTTAATTAAGCTCATATAATCAGTAGAGCCCCTCAAATGACCCTTCTGCTCTTCTTTCAAAACCCTCTATTCACGTCTCTGGCTTGTGTAGTATACAGAGAGTGTGTGTGTGTGTGTGTGTGTGTGTGTGTGTGTGTGTGTGTGTGTGTGTGTGTGTGTGTGTGTGTGTGTGTGTGTGTGTCTGTGTGTGTGTGTGTGTGTGTGTGTGTGTGTGTGTGTGTCTGTGTGTGTGTGTGTGTGTGTGTGTGTGTGTGTGTGTGTGTGTGTGTGTGCGTGCGTGCGTGTGCGTGTCTGTGCGTGCGTGTGCGTGTGCGTGTGTGTGTGTGTTAGGGAATTAACGACTTCAGATGTCCGTAAAAGTGAAAGTCACGTCGTTTGACGACGTCATCACTTGGAAATGCAAGGTAACGGGACGGGGGGTAGAAATGGACCAGGCTAAGGGGACGGGGGTAGAAATGGACCAGGCTAAGAGGACGGGGGGTAGAAATGGACCAGGCTAAGGGGACGGGGGGTAGAAATGGACCAGGCTAAGGGGACGGGAGTAGAAATGGACCAGACAACGGGACGGGGGGTAGAAATGGACCAGACAACGCACAGCACAGCAGCTAGTATTAAATAGATGCACGTCTCTCATATGATCTCTTACTGTGAGAGGCTGACCTGTCAGACATCTTGGATCATTTGGTTCAGTAATGGTTCAGGTGACATCTGCTCTATGTGCTGTTTATGTACATGTCACATTATAAGATCGCAATCCAATCTATTCATTCCTTCTGTCCTGCTGCTGTCAGATCAAAGCATTCTGTGTAATATTGCTTTAAGAAAAGTCATTAAATTATTAGGGCATTATTTTCCTGCTGTTGTCCACATAATTCATAAATTACAGCGTGGTTTTTTAAATTAATTTCTTGGCCCCTGGGGCCACGAAATTAATTCAGCATAGTGATGACCATGTTAAATTTAATTTATATGAGAAAAAAGAAGGACAGAAAAACACAGAAATGGGTGTTTAAAGTTTAGATGCGACAACATGCACTCATCACACTGTATGTGTATTATTAAGATATCGTTTTGCCTAAGGAATCAAACTTGTCATTTTATTATGATTATTATTTTTTACATTTAGTTGGACATGAATCAGATCATACTGGACACAGACAATTAAAACATGCATGCACGCGCACACACACGCTCACACGCGCACACACACACACACACACACACACACACACACACACACACACACACACACACACACACACACACACACACACACACACTCTCCTCCCCATCCCCTCTCCTCCCCATCTCCACCCCCGCAAACGTCACTCATGACGAGGCTCCTCTCGTTCGCCTTCGCTCTGTCCATCCTTTCCGTCCGTCTGTCCCTTCCTGTCTGTGTTCTCCACAAAGTGAGGAGGTTACTGAGAAGGGTCACTGCTCAGGATTAATGGCCGTTTTCTTCTCTCTTTTCCATGCTTCGTCTCAGCCATTCTGTCCCAGTGTTCATCAGCCATTCTGTCCCAGTGTTCATCAGCCATTCTGTCCCAGTGTTCATCAGCCATTCTGTCCCAGTGTTCATCAGCCACTCTGTCCCAGTGTTCATCAGCCATTCTGTCCCAGTGTTCTCTTCTACTGGTACGTTCCAGCATGGCTCAGTTGAGCTTCAGTCTGTTTTTGATAAATACTCATCAGTAATACCTCTATGATAACTAGGAGGGTAAAAGTAAATACGTTTAGAAAATGTATTTGCCCAGCCCTACATACGTCATAGTGTCCTTGAGCAAGACATACACCCCTACATACAGACATAAACCCCTAACTGCTCTTGTAGGGCTCAGTTGAGCACAAGTTTGTTTAGCTTACCAACCAGTGAAGGATTTATACAAACGTACATGATAAAGTAACAGTTACAGTACACAATCATGTTTGATGCCCCGCTGCCAAAGCAGATTTAAATCATATGAACACCGGGGGCCTGTTCCTCAAAAGGTGAATTAGAGCTAAAGCCTGGCTTTACCACCTATCCTGGCTTAATTTAGCCAGGATTAGAGCTGAGTCGGTTCCTCAAAAGGTGAATTATCTTGAAGATTAGTTTAGCCAGTTCACCCTGGTTAAGTTTAGCCTTATCCGATTCCTCAAAAGAGAATTGAAGCAAGCCTAGCTTAGTTACCATGGCAATTTAGCTGTGAAGTTAGCCTGGTCAGGAGCAGGCTAACAGCCAAGCTTTATTAATCCAGTGCCTTGTTCTTCAAGTTTTGTGAAATAGCTGTTAGTCCAATGACTCCAATCATAAACCAATGAGTTTTTCTACACTTATTCAATTCTTATGCGAAAATCAAAGATCTACAAGCCCGAAATGTTTTTGTCTTATGGCGGCCGGGGGTCCCCGGCCCCCCATGGACCCCCGCCCCCGTGGACCCCCGGACCCCCGTGTACCCCCGGCCCCCTGTGGACCCCCATGGACCCCCGGACCCCCATGGACCTCCGGACCCCCGGACCCCCATGGACCTCCGGACCCCCGTGGACCCCCGCCCCCGTGGACCCCCGTATACCCCAGACCTCTGTTGGGGGTCAACGGGGGTCCGGGAGTACACGGGGGGCCGGGCCCCCCGTGTACTCCCGGACCCCCGTTGACCCCCGTGGACCGTGGACCCCCGGCCGCCAAAAGGCAAGCTTTTCCCTTGTAGATCTTCGATTTTAGAAATTTGAAATTAGAAAATTATTCTAAGTGTTTATAATTATAATTCCAACATTCACTTAAACTCCTTATGTTTAAACCTAACTGAATTATATATTTATGGATTTGTATATAAATTAATTGCATATTTTTGGACAACTTGTGCATTTAATTTATCGGCAATACTTTGCCACGCTTTCTCCCTGGATCTATATTTATTGCGGCCGTGTTTCCTTTCTTGCTTATTATAAATTTTACTTCCTTGTAAGATTCCATGAGCTGCTGCAGTGCTGCTGTTCAGCCACAGAGAAGAACGCCGCTCTGGTTTTGGGCTCCATGATTGGTCAAGTTCAAGGATTCTGCTATCGACTTTCATGGTCTTTTATAGAAATAAGTGAAGCCTGGCTTCATTATCCTGGCTCGACACAGCCTGGCTTGACAAGGCCTAGCTCGACAAAGTCGCTCCTTTTCAGCCTGGCTTGGCGTTCCAGGAACTGAATAAACCAGGCTATACGGACCCGACTTTGTCAAGCCTGGATTTGACTTAAATCCAGGCTTATTTAATTCACCTTTCGAGGAACAGGCCCCAGGCGAGGTGGCCGAGTTGTCAATGAGTCAATGAGACTGCTAATCCATTGTGCTCTGCATATGTGGGTTCCAATCCCACCCTCGTCGATGACAGTCATGTGTTTAACTGTGGAACCCTATAATCCATCCTAATTTAGATATTCGATATTATTTCAGAGATGGGTGGAGTGGCTCAGGTGGTAGAGTGGCCGCTTGTGAGCCGGAGGGATACCAGGTTCCTCCGGGCTTTAGTGTTGAGGTGCAAGACACCTGACCACTAACTGACCACTAACTGACCACTAACTGACCACTAACTGACCACTAACCGCTCCTGATGAGTCAACGCATTCTCACTGCCATGCAATATGGCGAACGGGTGACTTCTTGGGACGGATTTGACCAAACGTCAAACGTTTGACTGGAAGGGATTATCCTCGACGACACATGTTGACTAGAGGGGGATATAGGTTACCATACTCTCCTTATACATAACTTAACTGGAACAACGCTGAGTCTCATGGCTCAAGTCCGAGACGGCGTGTCTTCATCGTTTTAACTGTTTTTTAGCGGACCCTTGTCACGCACGCACGCACGCACGCACGCACGCACGCACCCACACACCCACACACCCACACACACACACACACACACACACACACACACACATTTATGCCCGAACTCCCCAATTCCTCCGTCTCTGGGAGAAGAGCAGATATATTCCTGAAAGCCAAGGTGTACCAGCTGACAGCAAGCTCTGGTGATTAAGTCTTCTCATTGGTTAATTAGCCCCTACAGCAGCTGAACACAGGCTGAGGCAAACAAGAGGCCGACGCGCTAACGATCAAAGAGAAGAGCCTGTCAGTGGGCTCACACACACACCGGTACCTGTGGGAACAGACACTCTCACACACTTACACACACACACACACACACACAGCACAAATGCATACGCTCGTACCTGTGGGACTCTCTCTCTCACACACACCGTTGCACCTGTGAGAGACCTGTGTCTTTCATTCCACCACACACACACACACATGCTAACATGCTCTGAGATACAGTCTCACACACATACAGTCACACACACACACACACACACACACACACACACACACACACACACACACACACACACACACACACACACACACACACACACACACACACACACACAGACAGCAGGGGTTTTCTAATCACCTTATCAACAATGAAACGAGGGCATGAGGAAGAGGAGGAGGAAGAGCTGTTTGTTCTCCCCCTGCGTCTGGTCTCCCCATGAGAGAGACTCTGTGTTGAAGAATGATAAAACTACTGAGGGTGTAGCACCGTAGCAGCAACTATATACTATATAACTATATACTGTTAATAACTATATACACTGCTGCTGAGGGCTATAGTCAGGACACTGGAGCAACTCAGACTCACTGAGACTTGAAGCAGTTCCATTATAATAGACTTAATAATAGACCTTTTTCATCAACCTAGATTATAGATTTTTTTTTCCCACCGGTGTCAGTGATGAAGACAACTATCTGTCACCTCTGGTTCTGTCTGTGATCACTTATTGTTTGTGTCAATATAATATATAATATGGTACAGATCTTTCTATTGTCTTCAGCACTATATATAATAATAGTGATGAACAGATTACGTGATTATCTTGCACTCTTTGCCTGTGGCCTTGTGCTTATACGACACAGCCCGGCTGATATACTGTAGCCTACAACAGTATACACACTGATGATATTGCTTAATTAATTAATTAATTAATTACTCAATGAATTAATTAATCAATCAACACCCAACACATAAATAGCTTATACCTGCGCATATCTTGCCTGGGAGCAAATTTTGTGATGTCACCCAAAATGACTTTTTTTCTGTCAATTACCCATCCCATTAAACATTGTCGTGGTTAGTAGAATGAAAACAGAGTTTGGGACCAAAGTGTTGGACAGATAGAGCAGACGATTAAGACTCTGTTGCCAGTCATAGGTACTACTTATTATCTTGGGTCTTGTGATCCCATATTCTTCAGGTCAAGGTTTTGATGTTAATGGTGTTGACATGTGTGTTCAAGTCACATCAATATTTGGGCAGCTAGCTCAGGGACTGCAATTACATAACACAATAAATATGGCTTAGAGTATAGGAGGAGGTTTTGTGTTCAATTAAAGGCCATAAACGCCATAATCTTCAGGTTAGAGTATGTATTGAAAGCCAACATGCAGACACACAGGACAGGATGAAACACTGTCAGAGGACAACCAGAGATGCAGTCAGAGGCTCAATGTGTTCCAATTCCATACTCAAACGTCACCCAGTGCTCCTAAACGTGGTATCCGGGGGGGGGGGGGTTCCAGGGGGTCCCTAGACAAATGAGTTAATAAAGCATTAAAAATCGGTTTAACCTCTTTAACCCTATTTTATACTTTGGATATTCGAAAGTAGCTCATCTACAAGCTCACATATCGAGTTTCGAGCTGCAGTAAAACAGTGGGGGAAATTCGTTTTTTTGTGCAAGCTCCATCGTTTTTGTCATTTCCATAAGAGAAAGGGAAGAAGAAGAAGAGGGGGGAGGGAGAGATTAATCAATCAAACAAACAAACAAATTATCACACAAAACATACCTACTATGTGTAAACATAGTATACTTTTGTGTGACGCTGTAGTACGATCAAGTACGGCATTAATTTACTTAAAAAACACAAAAAGTAAAAAAAAATGGAGACAGCAACTATATGCAATTTTTTTTTAAACATTAAGAAAAATCTTTACAAAATGTGTAACAATCTTGAAAATGTGTTGGGCCTTTCTGTGTGGAGTTTGCATGTTCTCCTCGTGTCCCCTATAGACCAATTATTTGTTTACTAACATTGAGACGCACAGGTGATTGTTTCATGCAATCAATTCTCAACCTGTTGTTTCGGGGTTTCGCTGGTTTCAGTTCATTCAACCTCCTCTTGTGTGTTGGCTAGTGAGGCGCGTCCTAGCGAGACCTGACAGAATGGGTTTCATTGCGCGCATACTGGTTCTTATCAATGTGACGTCGTCTGTTAAGGGGCCTATAGGTACCCTAACAAAAAAACATGCAGTGATCCTGGTCTCTATACTGCCTCCCCCTGGTCAGCCGGGGCGCCTGATGGAGGGGAAAGGAACTGGTTGGAATAACGTGTTCCTTCCACACGCTATTTCCTACCGGGGAAACTCCCTCCTGGCACTGGGTGAAAAAATAGGTTACAAAAATCGTGGGATAAAAAAATTATTAAAAAAAAACAAGACTCTTCGGAGTCCCACACACACAAAATCTTTTTCAGATGGTTCATCCAGAGAGCCAAATACATTTGGGGGGTCCTTGACATGAAAAATGTTTGAGAACCACTGAGCATTCCTACGGTAAGATGGAAATGTTGCCAATTTCAGCCAATTTCCCCTGGGAAAGCTTTGAGAAGGAGTTTAAGGAACAGGCAGAGGTTGTCTCTCCATCCCAGAGTCTCAGGGGGTTTGTCACTTGGCTGGAGATGCTCAGGTTGTCTGTTCATTCAAGCCCCGTTGCTCTCGACTTAACCCCTTCAATCCGGGAACGCGTCTGTCATTTTTAAGATTTCATTGTCTATTAAAAAAATAGCAGATCTACAAGCTCTTCTGCTATTTTTTAAAACATTTTGAACATTTGTGCAAATCTCTGAATATATATTTTTGTGAAGCATACTCAAATCTTTGCTTCTGATGGGGTCCCTTTAACAAAACATTTTGAGTTATGGGGGTCCACGGCCAAATACATCTAAAAATGTTTTCTAAATCTAAACTAAATCCTAGTATGTTGCTACTGTATATCAGTGGTGCTTCAACTTTTCCATGTCAAGGACCACCCAAAATGGTATGTATTGATTTTGCCGCGGACCCCTATCTGAAAATATGTTGTTCCAGGGACCCCCAGAAGCACAGATCGGAGTTAAAGCTTTTCGCTTTAAAACATATATATATATATATACATTCAAAGATTTTCACACATTTTCAAAATGATTCAAAAATAGCAGATCTACAAGCTCATAGCGTGGCACCGAGTGCCACGCTATGAGCTTGTAGATCTGCTATTTTTTTAATAGCCAAATACATCTATAAAATGACACAGACATGTGTGTCCCGGTCTTAATGCGTTAAAAGTGTGTTTTGAAACCCAGGCGTGTCCCAGAGGAGAGCTTTGAGAAGTTCTCTGAGAACAAACAGGGGTTGTTCTATTCTCAGTGGCTCAGTGTGTTCAGCCACTTGGACTGAAGATGTTTCAGGTGGAGAGGGTCAAGTCTGTTGCTTTGGCAGAGAGAGAGAAGCCCTCTTGGGGGGAACACTAACGCCTGCCTGCCTGCCTGCCTGGCAGTCTGTGAGGGTATTGTGGATTTGTGCTCATGTCCTCAATCACTGGATGAAGAGGAATCTTGTTCCAAGTCCAACAACCCCCAGCTTCACGCTGCGCAATAACCTAAACCCCCCTTCTCCCCTCTCTCCCTTCTCCCCCGTATACCCTGCAAGTGGCATTTGGCAACAATCTATCTCTCCATCTCTCTCTCTCTCTTCAAGTAGACCAGCATAGACCATGCAGTGTTTTTTTTCTTCTTCATAGCAAAGACCCTCAGTTTGGCTCATAGCTCCAATAGTGTACAAATGGAGGTCTGAGTTACGGATCTGTAAGGATCCATTTGGTTCCTAACTATCAATAATACTATCAATAAAAATGGGCAGCAATATCTCCGTCCCCCCCACGCTATTGTATTTGTCTACATATCACACTGCTGAAGTATGGACAATAACTTGAGTACATGTTTTGCTATAGCCTGACTGCACCATACAATTTCACTATACCTCTTATTTTTTCATATTTTTATATACGTCTATACAGTAGGACAGCTTTTGTCTGTCTGTCTGTCTGTCTGTCTGTCTGTCTGTCTGTCTGTCTGTCTGTACGTTCAAGGTTTCATGGTTGTATGATGGTGTATATGTTGTGTACATTGTACGGGTACATACTGTAAGAGTAAACTTGTTTAGTTTTGGTTTCCTCAGACATGGAGCAGCTGTAATAGTAACAATAATAAACATTATTATTTTACAATAAAAATAAAAAAATAAATGATCAGATAATCAAATATTGTTGCTGTCACCGGGCAGAAACCTCTTATCTCCATATTCTTTGTATATTCTTTTTGCGTAAATTAACGCCCTACTTCATCATACTACAGCGTCACATCAAAAGTAGCAGATATACAAGCTTGAAACGCTCGAGCTTGTAGATCTGCTACTTTTGCTACTTTTAAATTTGGACATAATGAGGTTTCCACCCAACAGAGACGATATATACTGTATAATATCAGCAGTAAGACAGTTTGTCCCTTGGTCTTACACTTAAGGTGCTTAAAGGTACTGTGTGTGTGTTAGTTATAAACATCTCTCTATGTTAGTGTGCGCAGAGACACTACACACAGTAGCTGTTTCTCCAACACAGTAAAGAGACTACACACAGTAGCTGTTTCTCCTACACAGTAAAGAGACTACACACAGTAGCTGTTTCTCCAACACAGTAAAGCCAACAGCGGCCAAAGTCCCTACAAAAGAGCAACACATGAGTTGTACAGTATGTAACATGAGTTGTACAGTATGTAACATGAGTTCTGAGAATAGTGCTAAACAAAAAAATGCAATTTAGGACCTGAGTTCAAATGAATTTAGAACAATAATAATTTAAGTGTGCTCATGCCAACGCCACCAAGATGTGGAATGCCCTGCCAACAGCCATCAAAAAGTCTGACTCCCTCCGTCCTTCAAAACGTCCATAAAAGAGCACCTGTCTGCAATTTACACATGGACCTAGACAAGTCTTCTAGTAATAATAAATTACCCCCCAATGTAAATATAGTTTTACTGCTCCTAGTATTGATGATATCTTATATATAAGCAGTGCATGGTGTAAATCTTTACTTTACCGGAGTATTTCCAGTTTTCATATTTTTACTTCTACTCCACTACATCTCAGAGGCAAATATTGTACATTTACTCTACTACAATTATTTGAAATCTTTAGTTACTAGTTAGCCTACTTTGTAGATTTTGATTATTATTACAAAACATACATTACCCCCTTCAGCCCTATATACATTTAGGCCATTTGAAAATGAAAAAAATTTACTTGTAGATCGGCTATTTTCAAAAGATTTGTATACATTTTATACATTTGAAAACTTGTGAAATGGGACATTCTGCATAATGAGTACTTTCTACTTTTGGTACTTTAAGTCCATTTTGAAACCAATACTTTTGTACTTTTACTCAAGTACATTTTGAATTCTGGACTTTTACTTGTAACAGAATATTTCTACATTGCCGTATAGATACTTTTACTTAAGTAAAAAATGTGAGTACTTTTTCCTCCACTACATATCTTGATGAATTCAATCCACAGGACCAGCACTTTTTATGTTATCCTTTTAGCATTATTGTATAACTGTACCTCTTGCAAACTGTTAATACAGTATTCAATCAATCAATCAATCTGTACAGGATTGCAGGAACTGGTGGTTGTGAATTCAGTTAGTAATCCATTGGATGGACTTCACACAAAGGGCATCAAAGTGCCCGGCATGGATGGAGGCTCTCTCTCTCTCTCCACATAACACTCATATCCGGCTTCGGCCCCGCACGGCACTAAAGAGCAGTAATGGTTCTAATTCCAATAAAGAGAAAATCCAAGGTCAGACGGTGAACTTCCTCCCCATCACAGGACCACAAAGACTGGCGGAGGAGAGAGAGTGCATAATATCCTCACAGCTATTTTTACCCTCAAATTAAAATCTATGACATGTTGGAATGACTGCAGTGTGCAAGAGGGGTATTCAAAGCAGACACTAATGACGCTTATTAATGGCGTGAATGAAGTCTTGACAGGTCGTGTGTCATTCTGCCGGCAATGCTCTACTGGCATAATGGCTAATGTAAGTGGGGATAATTATATATATTATACCCTGTCTTATGGTATTTTGGCAGGACTATGAGGAGCCGAGGCAGTTAGAGAAGGAGAGGAGAGAGTGCAAGCGCTTGCTCTTTCCTGAGACAAGAGGTGTGTGCGTGTGTGCGTGTGTCGCGCGTGTGTGTGTGTTCACTATAGCCAGTGCTGCCCATGGTCCAGGAGATGAGTAATAGTAGGACAACAGCACCAAACAGTGGTCAAACAGCATGCCTGCAAACAGACCATGCAGGGACCAACCTGGCAACGATGCCAATATGGGGATGTAAATGTATATTTCATTCTGTGCGATAATCCTATAGAGCAGTGGTTTTCAACCTTTTTCATGCCAAGGACCCCTACATTGATATACATTTGGCCGCGGACCCCCATTTGAAAATGTTTTGTGCCAGGGACCCCCCAGAAGCAAAGATTTTAGTTAAAAATGTTCGCTTTAAAAATATATATATATTCAAAGATATGCACACATTTTCAAGATTTTGCAAAAAATAGCAGATCTACAAGCTCATAGCGCGGCACTCGGTGCCGCGCCATGAGCTTGTAGATCTGCTATTTTTCAATAGCCAAAGCTAAGTGGTTCAAATGATTGTGACGCTATGTTAAATAATTTCGCTGGGGACCCCCTGGCGGCCATTTTGTGGTTCCACAGATAGAAAGCCCATTCATTAAAACATATTTGAATATTGAATTATATTATATACTATATTTAATAAATACCCTTTTTTGACACAGAATCAAAATGTGTTATGGTCATGATTCACCAGGAGCCTGGATGGCTTTGTTCAAGGCTTAAAATAATTGATATACAAATATTTTCGGAAATCTCTATAGGATAAATGAATGGGTTTTCTATCTGTGGCGCCACAAAATGGCCGCCACTGCCATGCCCTATTGTATGTGTTTTTTTCCCCAGTGTTTCTCAACGTTCACAATTAAAATGAATGAACACATTTTTAATACTTGAATGCGTGATGTAATGAATGAAGAAATAAATGTCTTCATTAGACAGAATAAGTGTGCTATAACATTGATGGTGTTCTTCACAGTAGATGATGAACTGTAGAGGCATCATTCTCTCAAGAGTTTTTTTTTTTTTTTTAAGAGAAAGAAGAACAGATTACAGCCCTGACACAGTGGTGGGAAGGAGAAGAGAGAAGAAAGAAAGCAAAAGAAAGGTAAAAAAAAAGACAGTGAAAGAGAGTTCATGAGCTACAGACAGGTAAAGATAAGAACAATTGACTGATGAAAAGCTGTAGCGTGAGAATGTGTTATTTATCCCATTAAAGAACCGAGGCCCATTCTACAAAAGCCTTCTAAATCAGTAGTTCTCGCACTTTCAAGATTTTTTCGAAAATGTTCAAAAATAGCAGATGTACAAGCTTGTCCCGACTTGGATGACGTCACAGGTGAAATCTCGTCTCGCGAAACTTCTAGAGCTACGCATCCAACACAGACTGAATGACTGACTGGCTGACTGGCTGACTGGCTGACTGACTGGCTGACTGGCTGGCTGGCTGACGAGAGAGAGAGAGCCGGGACAGCTCAGCTGGGGGGCCGGCGGGGGGATCTGTGTGGATCTCTGCTCTCTCTGTGATGTTGGATCTGGATGGGAGAGAGAGCCGGCTAATTGGAGGAGGAGGCCCGACGCTAGGAGCTGTTCATTAATGCATTCTACAGTGCCTCTTGGTCCCCCTGCTCTCTCACACACACACACACACACACACACACACACACACACACACACACACACACACACACACACACACACACACACACACACACACACACACACACACACACACACACCTTGGCTCATTTATCTCTCTATTGCCCCCCCCCCCCCCCCCCCCCAATCCAGACACAGGACCTCAGAACACACCAAAGGTTCCTCATGGAACCAATGAGGAGGGAGGGGGAGATGTGGAGAGAGAGAGAGAGAGAGAGAGAGAGAGAGAGAGAGAGAGAGAGAGAGAGAGAGAGAGAGAGAGAGAGAGGAGGGGGGAAAAGGGTAACTTATGCTCAGTGGGAATTAACAAAGCACTTAGTAATTAAATCTAAATTGACATTCTGGTAATTAGCCCCCTTGATTAGGAGCAATAACACAATTAGCCAGCCCAGTCTTTTGCTAATTGTTAATTAGTATAAGCAAAGTTATTGTGTGTGGTGGCAGAGGGAGACATGTAAAAGAACAAATGTTAATCTGTCTCTCTTTCAACAGCCGGCGTCGTCGCCTTTCTTTTCTCTCGCTGCGTCGGTGTCCTGTGAGCTAGCGGGCAGGTTTCTTTTCTCTCACTGCGTTGTCCTATGAGCTAGCAGACAGGTTGTCCTATAAGCTAGCAGACAGGTTGTCCTATAAGCTAGCAGACAGGTTGTCCTATAAGCTAGCAGACAAGTTGTCCTATACGCTAGCAGACAAGTTGTCCTATACGCTAGCAGACAGGTTATCCTATAAGCTAGCAGACAAGTTGTCCTATACGCTAGCAGACAGGTTGTCCTATGAGCTAGCAGACAAGTTGTCCTATGAGCTAGCTGACAGGTTGTCCTATATAACCTAGCAGACAGGTTGTCCTATAAGTTAGCAGACAGGTTGTCCTATATAAGCTAGCAGACAGGTTGTCCTATGAGCTAGCAGACAGGTTGTCCTATGAGCTAGCAGACAAGTTGTCCTATAAGCTAGCAGACAGGTTGTCCTATATAAGCTAGCAGACAGGTTGTCCTATGAGCTAGCAGACAGGTTGTCCTATGAGCTAGCAGACAGGTTGTCCTATAAGCTAGCAGACAAGTTGTCCTATGAGCTAGCAGACAGGTTGTCCTATATAAGCTAGCAGACAGGTTGTCCTATGAGCTAGCAGACAGGTTGTCCTATGAGCTAGCAGACAGGTTGTCCTATAAGCTAGCAGACAAGTTGTCCTATAAGCTAGCAGACAGGTTGTCCTATATAAGCTAGCAGACAGGTTGTCCTATGAGCTAGCAGACAGGTTGTCCTATGAGCTAGCAGACAGGTTGTCCTATAAGCTAGCAGACAAGTTGTCCTATGAGCTAGCAGACAGGTTGTCCTATATAACCTAGCAGACAGGTTGTCCTATAAGCTAGCAGACAGGTTGTCCTATAAGCTAGCAGACATTTTGTCCTATAAGCTAGCAGACAGGTTGTCCTATATAAGCTAGCAGACAGGTTGTCCTATGAGCTAGCAGACAGGTTGTCCTATGAGCTAGCAGACAGGTTGTCCTATATAACCTAGCAGACAGGTTGTCCTATGAGCTAGCAGACAGGTTGTCCTATAAGCTAGCAGACAAGTTGTCCTATAAGCTAGCAGACAGGTTGTCCTATATAACCTAGCAGACAGGTTGTCCTATGAGCTAGCAGACAGGTTGTCCTATAAGCTAGCAGACAAGTTGTCCTATGAGCTAGCAGACAGGTTGTCCTATATAACCTAGCAGACAGGTTGTCCTATGAGCTAGCAGACAGGTTGTCCTATAAGCTAGCAGACAAGTTGTCCTATAAGCTAGCAGACAGGTTGTCCTATATAAGCTAGCAGACAGGTTGTCCTATGAGCTAGCAGACAGGTTGTCCTATAAGCTAGCAGACAAGTTGTCCTATGAGCTAGCAGACAGGTTGTCCTATAAGCTAGCAGACAGGTTGTCCTATGAGCTAGCAGACAGGTTGTCCTATAAGCTAGCAGACAAGTTGTCCTATGAGCTAGCAGACAAGTTGTCCTATATAAGCTAGCAGACAGGTTGTCCTATAAGCTAGCAGGCAAGTTGTCCTATGAGCTAGCAGACAGGTTGTCCTATATAAGCTAGCAGACAGGTTGTCCTATAGCTAGCAGACAGGTTGTCCTATGAGCTAGCAGACAGGTTGTCCTATATAAGCTAGCAGACAGGTTGTCCTATATAAGGTAGCAGACAGGTTGTCCTATGAGCTAGCAGACAGGTTGTCCTATATAAGCTAGCAGACAGGTTGTCCTATGGGCTAGCAGACAGGTTGTCCTATATAAGCTAGCAGACAGGTTGTCCTATGAGCTAGCAGACAGGTTGTCCTATATAAGCTAGCAGACAGGTTGTCCTATGAGCTAGCAGACAGGTTGTCCTATATAAGCTAGCAGACAGGTTGTCCTATGAGCTAGCAGACAGGTTGTCCTATATAAGCTAGCAGACAGGTTGTCCTATGAGCTAGCAGACAGACAGGTTGTCCTATGAGCTAGCAGACAGGTTGTCCTATATAAGCTAGCAGACAGGTTGTCCTATGAGCTAGCAGACAGGTTGTCCTATGAGCTAGCAGACAGGTTGTCCTATATAAGCTAGCAGACAGGTTGTCCTATGAGCTAGCAGACAGACAGGTTGTCCTATGAGCTAGCAGACAGGTTGTCCTATATAAGGTAGCAGACAGGTTGTCCTATGAGCTAGCAGACAGGTTGTCCTATATAAGGTAGTAGACAGGTGGGTTGTCCTATGAGCTAGCAGGCAAGTTCGTAGCCGTTTCTCCGCGCTGAAGCCGCTTTCGGAGGCTTGTAATTAGCTAAAAGTTTTATCAAGGCTATCATCATCATCATCATCATCATCATCGTTAGAGTGGTTGAGCCGCGCGCTGGCATGTCTCCAATGTCTCGCTACTAGTGTTGCCAGATTTTGCGAGATAAATAAGCAACTACACGGAGGGTCCATGAAAACAAGCCCAAAAGAAGCATCGGCTAATTTGAAAATAGCCGATCTACAAACTCACAACATGTCGCATCGCGACGCGTTGTGACACTATGGGGGAGGGGGTGGGGTCCGTCGACAAATACATATTAATTTGGGGGTCCTTGCTTGAGAATGTTTGAGAACCACTGGTTTAAACAACATTCAGGAAACAAGCTCAAATAAGCAACAACTACACTTTCGAAACAAGCCCCAAAAAGTAATAACAGCAAAGAGAGAGAGAGAGGAGGGGAAAAAGCTAACCAATATTTACAACTAACTTACAGAAAAACAACCACAAAGTCACTTATAATACGCGGACATGGCAACACAGCTGCCTCCAGCCACCATCCTTCTTCTCTGACCATCGCTGTGGGGGAAGGAGAGGGGGGGGGGGGGGTCGGGTTGGGGGGTATTTGTTCTGAATAAAAGTGCGATGTGATGTGGATTAAATACAATCATAAAAAGGGTGGAAGAGAAGTCACGGCGGTGGAGATGAATCTTAAAGAGGTGTAATTCATCTGAAAGGTTTTAGTTTATTAAGGTAGAGTAGAAAAAGAGCACCTCATTAAAACAAGGGAGCAGAGGAGAGGAGAGGAGAGAAGGAGGAGAGAGGGAATATGAAGAGACAATAAAGACGTGTGTCCTAGTTAGTGGAATTGACTTTGGCTGCAGGTGAAACGTGGGTTCTTTTAACGCATTGAGGCCAGGAAAGAATCTGTGTCATTTTAAGATTTCTTTGGCTATTCAAAAATAGCAGATATACAAGTTATCTGCTATTTTTGAAAAATCGTGAAAATGTGTGCAAATCTTTGAATATACGTATATATATATTTTTAAAGCGAACACTCCGATCTCTGCTTCTGGGGGGTCCCTGGAACAACATATTTTGAGATGGGGGTCCGCGGCCCAAATACATATAATTTTGGGGGGTCCTTGACATGAAAAGTTTGAGAACCACTGATATTACAGCAACATATGTTTTAAAAAAATAAATAATAATGATTTGGAAGACATTTGTAGAATCCCCCAGAAGCAAATATTTGAGTTAAAAAATGTTCGCTTTAAAACAATATAAAATTATAAATATATATACTTTTTTTTCACTATTTAAAAAAAAATAGCAGATCTACAAGCTCATAGCGTGGCACTCAGTGCCGCGCTATGAGCTTGTAGATCTGCTATTTTTGAATAGCCCAAAGAAATGTTAAAATGACACAGATGCGTTCCCGGTCTTAATGGGTTAAATTAGGATGGATTTTGTGGTGATGGTGTGCTGGTAGTGGTTCTCCTCTCAAATCTTCTGGCGTTTTTTACCCAGTAAGAGGAGCTGAACGGAGCTGCTCCCACACTGATCACTCCATCTCTCTCTCCTTCTACTGCTCCCACTGATCACTCCATCTCTCTCTCCTTCTACTGTGATGCTCTGCTCTCACTGATCACTCCATCTCTCTCTCCCTCCATTCATCCATAAAGGTAGAAGTCACACTAAAACAACACTGTGACTCCTGATCCTCTGGAACCCCGGTCCAGGCCTTGCTAGAGTAGTCAAGGGAGGTAGTGGGCACGCACGCACACACACACACACACACACACACACACACACACACACACACACACACACACACACACACACACACACACACACACACACACACACAGAGTTCATATCCCCTAACTCACTCAC
>NC_137612.1:12935443-12945443 GCF_963280865.1 Gymnoscopelus braueri | reverse complement strand
ACTAAGTACATGTACTCAAGTATAATTTTGAGGTACTTTTACTTTACTGGAGTATTTCCAATTTTCGACTTTTACTTCTACTCCATTACATGTCAGAGGCAAATATTGCACTTTTTACTCCACTACAATTATTTGAAAACTTTAGTTACTAGTTACTTTGTAGATTTTGATTATTATAACAAAACATATATTAACCACCTCAGCACTTTATTCAGGCTACCTTGGCCTGAATAAAGGCCGAGGTAGCCGAGGTAAAGGAATACAATTGCAGATCTACACGTTGTGAGCTTGTAGATCTACTATTTTCAACAATAAAAAAAATATACATTTGAAGCCTGTGAAATGGGAAATCTACTTTTTGCACATTTTGATGCAAATACTTTACTACTTTTACTCAAGTAAATATTGAACTCCGTACTATTACTTGTAACAGAGTATACATCTACATTGCAGTATATATTATACTTTTACTCAAGTAAAAAAAAATGAGTACTTTTTCCACCACTGTCTATCTCCGTGGTCTTCTCATGTATAATACATTCCTACGTATCCGCTCCACCCCAAGTTCAGAAGCCCAGGGCCCAGGAGACCAACACAGTCTTTTAAAGATATGTGCTCACTTAATCACTGAAGGAAAGGGGCCCCTTGAGCTAGCCTAATATTATAATTAATTAATTCAACCAAAAAGGGGGTATTAAATTTCCTCCCTCTTAGGATATCAGCGAGAATACATTGACCTTTGTTGAAATCGCCCTCTAATTCGAACCAGGTTTTCCGACGCGTTTTACAGACTAAACTTGTTTCTTTTATCCCTTAGCTGTGTGACTCCATTCTCTTTAATGCTTTAAAGGGCGACTTCACTCATTTTTCAATATCTTCGTACGATTGGTCCTCATAGCTGAGTGGCGGCCATAGCTGAGTGGTTAGTGAGCCCGCCTAGGGAGCCAGAGGCCCTGGATGCCCCAGGTACGATTCCAGGCCAGGCCAGCAAATGTGTCGATGAAATGAAATTTGTCCCTGAGCAAGACTCTTAACCCCTAATTGCCCTCATTGGAAACAAGACCGCAAGGACCTGTTAAAGGAATTATCCTATTAACGCTCGTGATAAAAATGTTACCATTTGTGTCTACTTTGGGTCTGTGTCTCATAGGAGGAAACCCGCCTACCAGTGACATCATCTTTAGACAGTTTTTTCCCCCTTTTTTTTAAAACAAGATTTCCAATTTAAATTTTAATTTGTATTAAATGCCAGAACAATGGCTTCCATTATATCAGGGGTTCTCAAACTTTTTTATACCACAACCCCATATTATGAGGGTCTTTTTTTTGGCGACTCCATCGCAAAGATGTGGCTACAACCACCAGAGTTTATTTCTTTATTTTTTATTTTTCTATCCCACAATTTTTGTGACCCATTTTTTCACCCAGTGCCAATTATCTAAGTAATCCTGGGCGCTACACTCCCTCTGCCAGCCTAGAGCCGAGCTCATGCCTCCTTCAATGCATGAGAGCTAGCAAACCGCTTCTTATCACCTGACAGGGGGGAGTTTCCCTGGTTAGACCAACCAGTTCCTCCATCAGGCGCCCCGGCTGACCAGGGGGAGGCAGTATAGAGACCAGGATTACAGCATGTTTTTGTGAGGGTATTAACTACCCTAGGAGACACAGGGAGAACATGCAAACTCCCCTTTCACCAACCCCACCTAGGGTATGAGCGCTGATGACGCGGAGGAGAGAACACGCCCCCAGTGCCCACAGCGTTCCCGGCGGGAATCGAACCCACCGGAGTTTCTTGATCCAGTTCTCGATTTTATCGTTGGCCACCGACCGTGGCGTTTCTCTCCGTTCGCGGCCGCTGTTGGGAACTGATGTGGTTATCTGTTGTGTTGCTGCTTGTTGGTCGCGAAGACCTATTTTTGAGTGGTGCCAACCACTCCTACGCTTGACTTTGTCCTGGTGTCCGTCTGTGTGTGTGTCCGTGTGTCCGTGTGTCCGTATGAGCACGGCCTCTCTGTATGTTTGAGCACAGCCTCAACAGCTGCGGCTGATTGCAACACAAAGATGCAACCATACAGGTACAGGTACAGTACAGTACAGACCGTACAGTACAGTACAGTACAGACCGTACAGTACAGTACAGTACAGTACGTACAGTACAGTATGTACAATACAGTACAGGTACAGTACAGTACAGTACAGTACAGACCCCACAGTACAGTACAGTACAGTACAGACCGTACAGTACAGTACAGTACAGTACAGTACAGTACAGTACAGTACAGTACAGTACAGTACAGTACAGTACAGTACAGACCGTACAGTACAGTACAGACCGTACAGTACAGTACAGTACAGTACAGACCGTACAGTCCAGTACCGTACAGTACGTACTGTACGTAAGGTACAGTACAGTACAGTACGTACAGTACAGTACAGTACAGTACGGGTACAGTACAGAACGTACAGTACAGTACAGTACAGTACAGTACAGTACAGTACAGTACACACACACTTTTGAGTAAAAATACTTAAAATGAGTAAAAATACTTAAAATGAGTAAAAACACTTAAATATTAGTAAAGACACTTTAAAGTTCCTAAACTGAGTAAAAATACTTTAAATGAGTAAAAATACTTAAAATGCGTAAAAATACTTAAAAGATGTTAAAATGAGTAAAAACACGTACAAATCTGTACAAACATTTTAAAGTACTTAAAATGAGTAAAAATACATTGAAGTCATCAAAGTCTGTAAAAAGTAACTAATGAAATGAACTCATGAAAGGCACCATTCTCTTCACACTGGGTGTGATTTTTTTTTCCTTTTTTACCGTTTCTTGATTAAAAAAATATTTCTTCTTCTTTTTGGTTTATTGTTTATTTTAGATCCCCATTAGCCACTGCCTCAGCAGTGACTATTCTTCCTTTTATTACAGTGCAATTAAAAAATATAATTGACAAAAAAAAATAATATATATTGAAGAACCAATACAATTCCCATAGTGGACTATGCATGGCAGGGCCGTCCTCTTCCCTGAGCCAGGCCTAAACCTGACCGCATACCAAAGTTTGCCAATGTGCGACCCCAACGGCGCCGTCCCGCGACCCCACTTTGGGTCGCAACCCATAGTTTGAGAACCGCTGCATTATTAGCATGCTAACATCCCAGGAATAGAAAACCTGCACGGTTTCTATTAGCTTGGATTCACTGGTAGGCGATGATTTCACTGGTAGAAGGGGTTTGTCAACTGTCCACGGCCCTCCTCTGAGACACAGACCGAGTAGACACAAAGGTACCATGTTAATAATGAAAATGAAAATGAGTGAAGTCATCCTTTAAGAGCTGTTCTTCTTTATGCGACTTCTGCGCAGAGAAACACAGATAAATAGGCATGTGTGTGCGTACGAGCGTATAATATTAAACACGTGTCTGTCTCCATAACGTACCTCTGTTACATATAGGCCAATAGCAGGGTCTACCGGGCACAGAGCTAGATTTATCTAAAGTGTGTGTTGCATCCCTTTGAGTTCTGTACGTATTGCAACACTCTGATGGCGTGTAGTGTACGCCATCCATCACACCCACACAGGTGTGTGTGTGTGTGTGTGTGTGTGTGTGTGTGTGTGTGTGTGTGTGTGTGTGTGTGTGTGTGTGTGCGGGGAGCGCGCACGTTGTATAGTGCCAGTGATCTGGAGTTTTATCTCCCCTCCTCCGTCGCAGTGTAACACAGAAAAAGAACAGAAAGTTTTCTTATTACCAGAGAGAGAGAGAGAGAGAGAGAGAGAGAGAGAGAGGTAGAATAGCGAGGCAGCTAAGTCTCTGTCTATCTCCGTCTCTCTCTCGGCGGAGCGGCGACTCCCCTGTGAACGTCGGCGGGTCTTCAGTAACTCTGACTGAAGTTCAGAGGGGTTAGGTAGTATCCTCAGGAGGAAAGGGAGGGAGGAGAGGAGACGAGGGAGAGGAGGGGGGGGTTAAGTAGGATTGGAACAGTGGCAGTTTTAAAACTTTTGTTTTGAACTTTAAATCTCCACCTACGAGACAGAGAGAGAGAGAGAGAGAGAGAGAGAGAGAGGGGGAGAGAGAAAGAGATAGAGATAGAGAGAGAGAGAGAAAGAGGGAGAGGACAATGGCATCATGTGGCGTAGTGCCGTTATCTTCAGGTCTCTAAAAAGAGCGGGGGGTGTGGGGGGGGATGAAAAGAAGCCTGTAGAAGAGCATAAATGTGATAACAGCTGTAGGCTGTATAATCTAGGGCTGCTTTAACGGGGAGGTGTGGAGGAGGAAAAAAAAGAAAAAAGACAAATCCCCGTAACGTTCATTTTGTGAGTTCACTGAAACAAGCGCACACTGTCGCACATACACACACACACACACACACACACACACACACACACACACACACACACACACACACACACACACACACACACACACACACACAACCACACAACCACGACACACACAACCATGACAGACATGAGACGGGGATTTGATGCTGTGTGACACGGACGGTTGAGTGGCTGGGTGGACGGAAGGAGGGTTGCCAGATCTGCTAATTATAGTTTCCCCGCAAGATTTTATTTGAAAATAGCCGATCTACAAGCTCGGTTGTAGGCCCCGAGGGGCCCCGAGCTACAAGTTGTGAGCTTGTAGATCTGCTATTTTCAAATAGCTGATGTATTATGTTAAAGTGCTCATGTGGCCCATAGTCGCTTCTTTTGGGCTGGTTTTCCCCAGACCTGGTTGCTTGTTTCTCTCATAGAATCTGGCAACACTGGACGGAAGGAGGGAGAGATGGACGGACGGACGGACGGACGGACGGAGGGACGGACGGATTGACAAACAGAGAAACAAACACGAGATTAAAACAAATGCATTTCAGATTGGATCTGGTGGTGTGTCAGCAGTGGTGTAAAGTAACTAAGTACATTTACTTAAGTACTGTACTTAAGTAAAATGTTGAGGTATTTGTACTTTACTTGAGTATTTCCAATTTCCAATACTTTTACTTCTACTCCACTACATCTCAGAGGCAAATATTGTACTTTTACTCCACTACATTTATTTGAAAACTTTAGTTACTAGTTACTTTTCAGATATACATTATTACATTATAAAACATACATTTACCAATTTAGCCCTATTTTATACCTAGGCTATTTGAAAATAGCCGATCTACAAGCTCACAACGCGTCGCATCGCGACGCGTTGTGAGCTTGTAGATCTGCTATTTTCAAATATTTAGTATTTTTATATTTTTTACTTTTGATACTTTAAGTACATTTTGATGCCAATACTTTTGTACTTTTACTCAAGTAAATTTTGAATTCTGGACTATTACTTGTAACAGAGTATTTTTATATTGCAGTATTGGTACTTTTACTTAAGTAAAGAATTTGAGTACTTTTTCCACCATTGTGTGTCAGACCCTCTAATGGTCTGACAGGGAGGTGTAATCTTCATGGTTCTCTGGTCGCCATCAAGGTCGACAACAGCGGTGTCCGTCACCCGAGGGGCCCCGCCCATCGTCCTCCTGGGAGGACGGACACCGTCCTGGAGGGACGGACATCGTCCTATAGGGACAGACTGATCCAGTCAGATCCTCTTGTTTTCCACCATCACACTCACAACAAGTCTCTCCGTCACTTTTGCCAAATGTGGAAAAATGGATGCAGGCGGCGGTTTGAAGGAAGACACCGTGACTGACAACCTTCAACATGTCAACATCCACCAATCACAATGACAACCTCTTAATGGAGAAGAATTGAAGAAAGAATTCCAAATGCGCCAATAATTCAACATCTGACAAAATGTGCATATCTTGTGCACAATTGCATCATAATTCCGTCTTGACTGTTGAGTCTACGGGACGGGACAGCAGACACACTATTAGTTTGGATGGAATGCACTGAAATTCAAAACAATATCCTCATTTGCACTACTAAGTAATGTGTCAATTACTCTTCCCTTGACTTGTTTCCCCTTCAGGACTATGGGCGTTTGCTATGGACCACTTACTCCCCCTACTGTTCATCTAGGAGAACGCTCTTTTAAAACACTTTATGAAAACCCAGAGTCAAATATTAGATATTTTATCGTTTTCAACTGTTTTCACTTTCTTTCATATCTTTACATTTAAAAGATTCTTCCAGAGCCAGTGTGCAGTTAAATTGCACACACTCAAATCTTGCGTCATAGTTTCTGCCTTGTAATCGTGATGAATGCCCATCACGATTACCAGAAATATATTCAGTGGTGTAAAGTGACTCAGTACATTTACTCAAGTACTGTACTTAAGTACAATTTTGAGGTACTTCTACTTTTACTTCTACTCCACTACATCTCAGAAGCAAATATTGTACTTTTACTTAGTTACTAGTTACTTTACAGATATAAATGATTACATTATAAAACATACATTAACCACTTTAGCCCTATTTTATACCTAGCTCTATTTGAAAACAGCAGATCTACAAGCTCACAATGCGTCGCATCACGACGCGTTGTGAGCTTGTAGATCTGCTGTTTTCAAACATTTTAGTACTTTTACTTTTGGCACTTTAAGTACATTTTGATACCAATCCTTTTGTACTTTTACTCAAGTAAATTATGAATTCCGGACTTTTACTTGTAACGGAGTAGTTCTACATTGCAGTATTGATACTTTTAATTAAGTTAAACATTTGAGTACTTTTTCCGCCACTGAATATATCCAAATCATTCAATCAATCATACGGTTGCGATGGGAACGATGTACAAAAACGAATTTCACCCACTTTTTTACCTTGTAAACCTGTGATGTGACAATAAAACTGATTCTGATTCTATTTATCGTTTACATTTTTCTTTGTCCCTGCTGAGAAAAATTATCCCTCTCCTCTCCTCTCCTCTCCTCTCCTCTCCTCTCCTCTCCTCTCCTCTCCTCTCCTGTAAGTTGTAATAAGTTGCAGTCTGAATAAAGTTGGGAGAGGACAGTTAAAGCCCCCCACCTCTCCCTCCAGAGCCCGACCCCCCCCCCCCCCCCCACACACATCCACCTCTTTGCCCCCCTTTAGAAGCTCATCCCTCCACCTCGGCGTAACGCACATGAAAAGAGGGATTCATCCACGGCTACTGTTAATGGCGGGGACATTATTCATCTCTCCAGCCAATTTGAGTCTCCTTTTCTTTCAGGGTAGAGGGATGAGGGGTTGAGAGGAGTCAGGGAAGAGTATTAACCCTTCCAAGCCGGGAACGCATTTGTGTCATTTTAGATTTTCTAGCTACGTATAAACCATTATTTTTATACTTTGGGCTATTCAAAAAATAGCAGATCTACAAGCTCGTAGCACGGCACCAAGTGCCGCGCTACGAGCTTGTAGATCTGCTATTTTTTGAAAAATCTTGAACATATTTTGTGCAAATCTTTGAATAGGTAATTGGCAAATCTTTGCTTCTGGGGGTCCCTGGAACAACATATTTTGATGAATAAAACCATCATATCCAAGATTATATGTATTTGGCCGCAGACCCCCATCTCAAAATATGTTGTTCCAGGGACCCCCAGAAGCAAAGATTTCAGTAAAAAATATATTTTACGTTTTTGAATATATATATATTTTAACGATAACAAAAAATAGCAGATCTACAAGCTCATAGCGCGGCACTCGGTGCCGCGCTATGAGCTTGTAGATCTGCTATTTTTGAATAGCCAGAAGTATAAAATAATGGTTACAGCTAAAAATTACACGGATGCGTTCCCGGATTGAATGGGTTAAATATGTACAGGAAGATGGACAAAGGAAACGGTAGAATAAAGAGGGGCAGAGAAGAGGTGGGGAAGGATGGAAGGAGGGCAGGAAAGAGGTGTAGGTGTATAAGGAGACGGAGGAGAAAGGGAAGGAGGAGGAGGAGGAGGAGAGGACATGTCTGTCTGAAGGGTAGTTATCAGCTCATAGTTCTGACCTTTTTGGAGAGAGGCCAGTGTTACCTTGGCGTATAGATGTGACAGGCCTTTATCGTCTCCTCTGCCAGCTCCGTGAGCTGACACCCAGCCAAAAGTACTAGCCCATTAAGACCTGACGCCATTCTTAAAAATGTTTTCGAAATCCTAACAGTTTTTTGAAAAAAAAATTAAAAATCTAGATTTTTCAAAAATATCAGATCTACAAGCTCATTGTGCGGCACTCGGTGCTGCGCTATGAGCTTGTAGATCTGCTATTTTTGAATAGCCCAAAGAAATCTAAAGTGACAGAGATGCGTTCCAGGTCTTAATGGGCTAGACCCCGGCACTGTCAGTCAAACATGACCCTGACACGCTACACTATAAGCTCCAAAACAAGCAAAACCTCCTCCAGACCAAACCACGTATATTATGAGGGGGAGAAACTATACCATAATAATCTGTGTTCAACAAACCAGGACAAGATGCCATTGTCTGTTTGACTGTTTTTGTTGTGTGTGGGGGGGGTGGTGGGGGGTGGAATTGTGGAACAGAGCGGCGCTTCGTGTTTCAGTGCCAATCCCGCCCCCAAAAAACTTTAAAAGGGCTAAAAACTTTCAACATTCCGCGCCGATGAATTATGGAGCTAAAAATCAATGTTGTGTCAGCGGACCATCTTCATTAGTGGTTTTAAGATGGGGGGTCAATAGGTCACGTGGGTCTATGAGTGCTACAGCCATAAAAAAATAAAAAAAAGTGTAAAAAAAAGTGATCCTATCGTATCATTGGCGGTAAAAGCAGGAGTTTCTTTTGGGGTGTGGTCTCGTCTCGTTCAGTCTCTCCCTCGTCCCGTGGGGCCCCTGTCAGGGAGGATGTACGACGGTTTGGCCCCGACCAGAGGAGATCATAAAACAGGAAAACGTGATTGACGGTATCTTAATCCATTCGATCCGGTAAAATTAAAATAATAGCAAGGGGGCTGAATAGCCCAAAGACATAATAAAAGTAAAATGACACAGACGCGTTCCCGGTCTTAAAGGGTTAATGGAGGGAGAAGAATCAATAAGCAATATCAGCAGGTTTTAATTCAAGGCAAACCCACACACATAAACCTTTACCAACTTCCACAATGTCACACCAGTACTGTTCATAAAACTTTCTGCTCCTCCTCCCCTCGGACGAAAAGAGATAAATCCGTCAAAAAGTCGTCTCCATTTTATAGTCCCCCCCCTTCCTCCTCTCCTCCTTTCATCCCCCCCTCATCTCCATTTTGATGTCTGTCTATTAGCGGAGGGTGAGGCCTTTCCTGCTCTCGCATCCAGGGGCTAAATTAGCTCAATCAGCCCCCTTTCACCTCCCCTCCTTGGGCTTCAAGCTGAGTGACACAATGCTCCCCTGGGAGAGACACACACACACACACACACACACACACAAAACACACACACACACACACACACACACACACACACACACACACACACGCGCACAGAGCCTATAGCGGCCCATGGACCACTATGGGAGATGGGAGGAGACATGACAGAGAGAAGAGAGAGAGAGAGAGAGAGAGAGAGAGAGAGAGAGAGAGAGACACCGAGAGGAAAGAGGGAAAAGAGAGAGGGGGGGAGGTGAGGAAGACATGGATGGAAGGAGGGAGAGTTCTCCTTAGCAGCAACTAACCGACAAAAATGTTTTGAAATTATACAACATTTTCCCCTTCTTTTCCCAAGATGTATTTGAAAATAGCAGATCTACAAGCTCACAACGTGTCGCATCTCGACGCGTTGTGAGCTTGTAGATCTGCTATTTTAAAAGAGCCAATATATATATATGTTACTTTAAAGTGCTCATGTGGCCTATTTATAGTCGCTTCTACAGGCCTTGTGTTTTCATAGACCTGGTAGCTTGTTTCTCTCGCTAGATCTGGCAACGCTGATTTGGCCAGTAGCTCTCGGCCCCGGTGACCGACCGACGCTCCTGCTCCTCAGAGAGAGGAGGATAAGTGAGATGAAGGAGGAGGAGGAGGAGGAGGAGGAGGCCTGTGCGGGGGGGTACTGGAGGTAGAGAAGCTCCACTCTCAGG
>NC_137612.1:12891560-12935243 GCF_963280865.1 Gymnoscopelus braueri | reverse complement strand
GTTTAAAAGAAACTTGCAGCCTACGTGGATCTCTGATGCCCCCTTGTGGCTAAACGTTGTAACTACAGTCGTTGACACTAGAGCTGTAATCACAGAGCCATCAGTCATTATTACTCAAAAAGGAATGTACTGTGTGGATTACACATTACTTAACTTGTTACTTAAAAACGTGACCGCTACTTTACTTATTTACTCCCTAGTTGTGAACAGTAATTTGTTACACTACTCGTTGCATTACTTTTGAGTTACTCTCAAACGTTTTCGTGGAATAATGTAGTAGTAATCAGCAGGGGGTCATTAATTTTTCAACACCCCTATGTATAGCAAGCAAATGCTCACCTATACAATGGACAACAACACAGTGAAAGTGCTTTGAAAAAGGCTACAAGTATTAGTAATAGGCTACAATTATGCACCAACAACAACAAATAAAATTATAGCATTATAATGTCTAAATGTAATGTCATACCATCTCCACGGCGGGAGAAAAGAAAAGAAACAGAAAAGGTAGGCTACTGTGCACATAACAGCCTTCATATAATGTAGATAGTCAGACCCACTGTAAACAATAACTATACACAACAACATAATAACAGCCTTCATATAATGTAGATATAGACCCACTGTAAATAACTATACACAACAACATAATAACAGCCTTCATATAATGTAAATAGACCCACTGTAAACAATAACTATACACAACACATAATAACAGCCTTAATGTAGATAGACCCAATGTAAACAATAACTATACACAACACATAATAACAGCCTTCATATAATGTAGATATAGACCCACTACTGTAAACAATAACTATACACAACACATAATAACAGCCTTCATATATGTAGATATAGACCCACTGTAAACAATAACTACACAACTACATAATAACAGCCTTCATATAATGTAGATATAGACCCACTGTAAACAATAACTCTACACAAAAAAGCAACACATACTGTGGAAAACACACAACAGCAACAAATAAAATAAATTATGTTGACTTGAGCATTATAAATTATAATCATATAATTTCGCCATCTCCACGGCGGAGGAAAAAGGAAAAAAAGGCTGCACCAACAACCTAGAACACACCACGTCTATACTATAGTGTCTTAATGTCGCCATCTCCACGGCGGGAGGAAAAGCTGGTCAAAGTTCCCTAAACTTAGCCATGGATCACACGACGCTCGTCCGTCACGAGCGTCATGGCTGAACATCAACCTGTTTTTGCACTTTCTCCATTACAACCCGTACATCTACATTTACGTTCAGATTTAAAATATAAAGTTCTGACCCCACGGCCACGGATGTTACAATTCTATACGGGCCCTTAGAAGTACCCGTATCTTCTGTATTGTTAAATAAAAAGCATTTTAATCCAATCATTGGCCATTTTCTTCAAATGTTCTCCATGCTTTCTACTGCGTGACCCTATCGTTTGGAAGGTGTATTGCACTTGGATACATTATAACTCTATGAGGAAAATGGCCGCCGATTGGATTAAAATACTTTTTATTGAACAACAGAGAATATACGGGAACTTTTGAAGAGCCGTACATAATTCTAACATCCGTGGCCATGAGGTAAGCACTTTATATTTGAAATATGAAAGTTTAAGTAGATGTACGGGCCGTAAATGAAGAAAGTGCAAAAACCAGGTTGAAGTTTCGTCATGACTGTCATGATGTGACGTTTCAGGGCTACCATGACACCATGAACTCACAAATGAGCGTTTCTTCCAACTGTAAATGCTGCTCGGATATTATATATTTATCGCATTTCACCTGCTTTGGTGTCTCTGAACCGAGATCCTCTGTCTGGTGGAGAAGTCCGTGCACAGGGGGCGGGGCTCTGGAAGTTTCAGCGGGAGCCCGGGGTGCGTTTGAACTCCCCGCAACGACAGACACCGGCATAGTTTCACAATCTTCATCGTCTTTGCCTGACATTCAGTGGTGGGTCTGATTTTTCAGATGTAGATGGACAAGATGGTGCCGTTTTTTGCGGCGTTTTGAGCCACTTCCTTATGTCCATTTTACTAGTTTTCTCACTTACATTACTGCATGCACAACAACTTCAAACACACAGGAGGTCATGTGACGTCACGTCGCAACGTGTCAGGTGTGCTACATCAAAACAAATCCGACTCGGCAGTGCCAGTGTACCTTTTATTATTGCATTTTCATTAAACTATTCATTCATTTGAAAATGTATATATTAGTAATAATCACACAGAACATAAAAATCACACCCTGTGTGAAGTGGGCGGTGTCTTCCTAGCTAACCACAATACTGAATGGAGTCAACCAATATATATGCTTTGATCTGAAAGAGCCACTTAGTGTCAGCATGTGTCTTGCTAGCTAATCACAATACTGAATGGAGTCGATCAATCATGTACAAAAGATAAATACATTTATCTTTTGTAAAACACACTTTATGATGGACAAAACCATAACTTAAAAAAAACAATAATTTGGTTTTTTTTAAGTTATGGTTGCTTATATAGGGCTATGCACATGTGTCATGTGACACTGGCCAATCACATAGGGCTATGCACATGTGTCATGTGACACTGGCCAATCACAGTCCTGAATAGATTGTGATTGGCCAATCACAGCGCAGGATAATTCTACAAACTTTTAGGGCCGGTTTCACTGCCCAAGATATTTGTACATTTTTCCAAATCTCACTTATAGGGGCGGTTTCACCGCCCAAAAATCACACCCAGTGTGAAGTGGGCGGTGTGGTCACAGTGGTCATCACAGTGATGGAAGTTCACTTAAAGAAAAGTAATATTGTGGACCAACCATTGTACACCCCTAACTTTAAAAAAAACATAAATGTGTTTTTTTTTAAGTGCATAGTCCTATTTTTAGGGCTATGCACATGTGTCATGTGTTCACTAGCCAATCACAGTCCTGAATAGACTGTGATTGGCCAATCACGGTGCAGGGTTAGGGGGGTACACTGGTGGCCAATCACAGCGCAGGATTGGGGGGTGCAAATATCCAAACCTCACATATAGGGGCGGTTTCACCGCCCAAAAATCACACCCAGTGTGAAGTGGGCGGTGTGGTCATCACAGTGGTCATCATAGTGATGGAAGCTCACTTCCAGAAAAAATAATATTTTTGGAAGTGCATAATCCTATTTATAGGTTATTAATGTCATCATGTGTCTCGCTAGCCAATCACAGTGCTGAATAGAGTCAGCCAATAGAGTCAGCCAATCACAGTACAGGAAAGTGGGCCAAGTGGGCCAATCACAGTGCAGGAAACTAATACTAATGAGGTGTCCCAACCCCACTTATAGGGGCGGCTACACCGCCCAAAAAGAACATATATATTTAACACCTGTAAAACATATTAAAATAATGGTGGGGTAGGGTACTACTGGCCGATCTGGACTGGGGGGGCACAAAGTCTAATCTTGGTGGGCATTGCCCCTCAATGTTGCCCCCCAACTAATTAGCAGAAGGGGGCGGGGGCAGGTCAATGTGTTGCTAAACATTCCGCAATGGCGTAAAAACCGGACCGGCGGGCGGACCTCGGCCGGAGTCACGATGACTCAGACATAACCATAAACACAACCCATACGACCATATATAGGCATATGGACACCTTGTTCAGAGCCACAGATCCGACATCTATGCCCATATTTGGTCATGTGCATATAGGACCGACTGACTTCAATTGTCAAGGACTGACAGATACAGAGATCTCTATATATGGCATAAAAGGGACAAAGACAGGCGTGTACAATGGGTACTCTGACAAACCCCCCGACACTATGACTCGACATAACGGTGGGATTGGTGGTGCGATTTTAGTTCAAATATATACGTTTTTTTTTTTGTTGTAAAATACAAAATGACTCAAAACGTCTCGGTCAAATGTTACATGAAATGTTAGAGATTGTGTTTGTCCGTATCACATTTATAGTTGTAAAACTAATATAAACACAATGATATTTTTGTTTATCCCTCACATCATGTGTTGTATCTGAGAGTGTCAGAGAAAATCGTCATTGTGTCATTTAAAGGGAAAAGTTGTGTTTTAAGTTGCAAAAGTGATGCCATTTCTTTTCAAGTATCTACAGTATATGTGTTGCTTAGTGAAGCTGTTTAGCAGGAGGTGGGGGCGGGGGGGGGGGGGGTAGTCTAAAAAGTTGCTAAATTCAGCAACAAAGTTGCTAAACTACTTCTCTTCACATCAGTGGATAGTTTGCACTTCTTCACCGTCACACATTCTTGTCCAATTTTGCGCAACAAATGTGTATTAATGAGCATATCTCAACTGTCTTATCTCCCACTTTTTTTTTTCAACTCAAAAAGAGGTCAAGCTGTTGAGCAAAGCGTGCAAAACCGTGCTATAGCAGTGGTTCTCAAACTTTTTCATGTCAAGGGCCCCCAAGTCCTATTTGGCTGCGGAAAATATTTTGTGCCAGGGACCTCCAAAAGCAAAAGAGTTGAGTTAAAAATTTCCGATATATATATATATATATATATATATATATATATATTTATATATTCAAAAATAGCCTGAAAGCAGAGTTGATTTTGACAGCAAATTTTATTTAGTTTGTCATATTTTAGTCATCTGAAATGTTTTAGTTTTTGTCTAGTTTCAGTCGACTAAATATCATAAGATTATAGTCGACTAATCTACAGTTGATTTAGTCGACTAAAATGTTATTTTGGCGGTGCCTTGATGGCGTCGTTAATGGCTAATTTTACACTTGGTTGCATGCTGAAAATAGCCGATCAACAAGCTCACAACGCGTCGCAGCGCGACACGTTGTGAGCTTGTAGATCGGCTATTTTCAGAGCGCAACACCCGAGCGCCACCAAACATAAAATGACATTTTAGTCTAGTTTTTATTTGTTGATGAAATTGTCAATATATTTAGTCATAGTTTTAGTCATCATTTTGTAGTTTTTATCTAGTTTTCGTCAGTGAAAAAAGGTTGTCGACCAACATTTTTCTTCATAGTTTTAGTCGACAAAATCAACACTGCCTGAAAGGTGACTTGAGCCACGAGAGGCACCACTCATAGTGAGCTTGTATATCTGCTACTTTTGAACAGCCAAAGTATAAAACATGGATAAATTGGTTAGAATGATTGTGAGGCTGTATTAAGTCATTTTGCTGAGGACCCCTGGGGGTCCACAGACCCCACTCTGAGAACCAATGTATGTACTATAGTCTATGAGCGTGCAGGAAAAGGCAAAATGATTTATGTAATGCAGGTAACGAGGTAATTGTTTGATTAGTAACGTGATTACTGAATGCAGGAACAGTAATGTGGAGCGTTACTGCATTAGGCTACTGAGAGCCTGACCTACACCCAGTGATACGCACGCACGCACGCACGCACGCACGCACGCACGCACGCACGCACGCACGCACGCACGCACCTCCAACTCTCCTGACATTAAACTTGCTGTAAGAGCCCAAACCAGGGAAACTTGTTTTTTTTTTATGTTTCTATATTATTATTTTGTATAATTCATTATTTGATTCGTACATGAATGTGATGAGTATATGTATACAGTAGGTATATAACGATTCACTCAACCCACGATACGATTAGAATCACGATACTAGGTTCACGATACGATTTTTCACGAAAAAACGAAAAATCCTTTTAAAAATTATTTCTCTTACAAATCCAGTATTTTCTTCTCTTTTAGTTTTTTTTAAATAATTTGTTTTGCAATACTGTGTTTTCTC
Organism: Gymnoscopelus braueri; assembly: GCF_963280865.1. NCBI lineage: Eukaryota > Metazoa > Chordata > Actinopteri > Myctophiformes > Myctophidae > Gymnoscopelus > Gymnoscopelus braueri. Next base: position 12,929,501 of record NC_137612.1, on the reverse strand, counting down.
TTATCCTCTTTTCAATACAGCAGCAAATGACTGAAAACTCTTTATCAATTCTCTTACAAAGATCCTGTATTTTCTTTTGCGCATGTCTTTTCACATGTCAGTGACATCAGTGACAAATCCTTGGTATCTTTATAACCAGCTTCGAACATAATGGCGTACGCAGGGGCAGCCTTTAGTGATCTGGGGGCCCGTTTCAATAGCTGATCTGGGGGCCCGTTTCAATAGCTAATATAAGGCCCCCCATAATAAAAATAAATAAATAAAACTGAAGTTGGTTTGCTTCCATAATCCATAATGATGCATTTTCGAAGTAAATTAATTAGACTATTTGCACTTCCACCATGGACAGACAGCTAAAACAACTCACTCACATTAAATTACCAAAAATAATATTGTTTTGCCATTGTCATTACATGATTCACTTAAGCTGAGCCCTGATTTAATCAGATCTACATCCTGCTTACTCCACCTGATATTAGACAAAAAAAAAAAAAACGGGTGAAACATAGCAAAAAAAAACTGGCCTGCGCCGTCCGCGCTACACCGTGTTGCATAACAGTGACATTGACACTGTCGAATCCTTGGTATCTTTATCCTAGCCTTTCAACGTGTGTTGATCAGCGGCGTCACGTCAAGCTGTATTTAGATCTTTTTTTCACGCTTGTGCTAATGAAACACTAAACGGGATTATTCCTGTCAACATTCAAGTACAACAGAAGATGTAACCCAGGTAAAGTAATGGGTCACTCTGCAAGTTTAACTCAAGTTTTCCACAATTTTGTATTAAATCGATTTAAATTGTCACCAGTTTGGTTTTAATCGATACATCGTTACATGCCTAGTATACAGTGTATTGATAGTTTGTTAATTAACCCTGCCGATTTTACTCATATGGACCAGACTAAATTGCCATGGTGGTTTGTTCATTTTTGGAACACATTTCTTATACAACGCAATTTTGTAATTCCAATACAAAAACAAACGGCGTGACCCAGGGTCAGTGGGAGTGATGTCAGGTTCTCTATACTCTCCTCTCTCGCCACAGAATCATTAATGACATAAAGAAAGACAAAGAGAAAAATAAAACACCTCGAGTCATTGACTGGATTCTGGTAAAACATTTTATATCCACAGTAAAAACCAGAATGACAATTTTCCCCCTGTGTGTGTGGTCTGCATTTCAGAGGACCCTCCCTCTCTCCTGGTACAGTAGGAGTTAGGAGGAGGACCCTCCCTCTCTCCTGGTACAGTAGGAGTTAGGAGGAGGACCCTCCCTCTCTCCTGGTACAGTAGGAGTTCGGAGGAGGACCCTCCCGCTCTCCTGGTACAGTAGGAGTTAGGTAGGAGGACCTTCCAGGAGTTAGGAGGAGGACCCTCTATCCTCCTGGTACGGAAGGAGTTAGGAGGTACAGACACGGTCTTTGGAGTGTCGGCTGGACTAAAGGACAACAACATTCTAGGGCATGTCTATCCCAACCTTTTTATCCCGGGATCAGGGGCCCACTTTTATCAGGATCAGGGGCCCACTTTTATCAGGATCAGGGGCCCACTTTTATCAGGATCAGGGGCCCACTTTGAAAATCTGGAGAAAATCGACATGTGTTTGTCTTGGATCCGATTGCACTAACGTAGTATACTTTAAGTATACTATTTATCGGTATCACAAGGAAAACTCGTTTTTTCAAGGTTTTAAAGAAAAAAATACCATGACATTTTGTTTATAAAAAATAAAAAAAAATCATATTATATTATCAATAAAATAAAAAGTGTTTTGCCAATTATTTGGGGCGTAATATCCTGATGGCCCACTAGTGGGCCCCGGCCCACAGCACAGGATGGGAATCGCTGATCAAGGGAAAAGGCACAAGTCTGGCAGAGAGAGAGAGAGAGAGAGAGAAAGAGAGAGTGACATAGAGATAGAGACAGAGAGTCAGCTCAGCTGTCCATCGCTATGGCAACAACCACAAGTCATCTCCAGAGTTAGCATGGAGGACAGTCGTCGCGTCTCCATGGAAACCAAACCATAAAGTCAGGAAGTATAAAACGGAGGTGTATAATAAAGCGTTGGACATGAAGAGCTGACCCCCCCCCCCCCCCCCCCCCCCCCCCCGCTTCAGTCTGAATTGGCGGCAAACCAGATCTATAACAGCTGGTAAACGTTCAGGTTTCAGTTGGATCTAGTCGATCTAAAACCATCACAGGATCACCTCCCCGTTTTAATGAACCACTTAAACCCCAGCGTCCGCGTTGTGGCGAAAGCTTTCTCAGAAACGCGCTGTGAGCTTCATGTCGATCGGCTATTTTCAGCGAAAGCTTTCCACCTATAACGGAAAACTGAACATGGACTAGTAGAGAGCCCTGAGGAACTCCGCTGAACCAAAAATAGGGTTTAAGTGGTTTTAAGCCCCATTCATACTGCGTAGCGTGACGGCGCCTCTAAAAATAGCCGACCTACAAGCTCTCAACAGTGGTGGAAGAAGTTGTCAGATTTAGGACTTAATTGTAAGTAGGAATACCACAATATAGAAATACTCTGTTACAAGTAAAAAGGGCCTGTATTCAATATTACAAAAATATTGGCATCAAAATATACTTACAGTATACCAAATAAAATTAAATTAAAAACGTTTTCAAAGAATTCCAATCTATAAAAGAGGACTTAAGTGATTCATGTATATTTTTGTAGCAATATTCTAAATCTATACAAAGTAAGTTTTCAAGCTAATGTAGTGGAGTAAAAAAAAGAACAAGATTTGCCTCTTGAGATGTAGTAGAAGTATAAAATACTGAAACATGGAAATACTCCCAAGTAAAGTTTAAAGTACCTCATAATTGTACTTGAGTACATGTAATTACTTAGTTAATTTCCACCATGTGCTTTTAGGTCTGCTACTGTCGGGGCGTGAAGCCTTCGTGCGGACGGAGCATAAATGAGGCGTTTAGTGTGGCTCTAAAATGTAAAGGGTTTTAAAAAGGAGACAAAAATAAAAACTCCCGAATCTATACAAAACAACTTTGTCATCAGAAATGGGACATCTCTGGTGAACTCTCAAACATTTCTTTACACATAAAGAATATATGTATTTATATATATATATATATATATGGCTCACCGTATAGCCCAAAGGGACAAACAATGTCACTATTATGCATTTGTGTTCATGTTTCCAGGTCCATGATGCATAAATGAACAACAACAGCGCTTTGGGGGAATTCTGGATTCTATAACAACTGAACTACCAGGATTACGGAGTTGAGTTTTGACATCAGAATGTGAGCCAGTGAGTCTTTCTTCACATAAACAGGCCTGGTAAAGGGCTGCAACTATACATTATTTTATTAGCCATTATTTTATCAATTACTTTCCCAATTAATCGAATAATCAATTGGCACGTTTAAATGACATGTTCTAAATTTATCAACCAAAAAATGTGATTTTTTCTTATAGCGGGTTACAGTATATAATACATATATATATATATATATATATATATATATATATATATATATATATATATATATATATATATATATATATATAATTGTTGCAGCCCTACCTGGCAGCGTTCCAGCTCCGCCGATCACATTAACGGTCGAGATCAGTGCAAATGAATAACAGTGACATCTACAGGTCATCCAGGGCAATGGCAACCCCAAAAAAAGAACCAGTGGCTTTACTTTGACTGTATATTTACTGTAAATTAAATGGCTCTGAGAAAAAAAAAAGGTTTGGAGGAGGTGAGGGTGTTGGAATAAAAATAAACAGAACAAAAAAAAAAAGTTAACAAAATAAAGGACAAATACAAATAAAATACATTTAAGTGGCTTAGTGGCATAAAACATCTGAAATAAATCTTATTTCATAATTTCATAATTCTTTCATATACAAAGTCAATACAATAATATAGTTTCCAGTGCTTTGGGAGATAAAACAAAAACAACAAACTATAATAATAAAGAATACAAACACTTTCTTTAATCAAAAAAAAAAAGAAAAAAGAAAAAAATCATTCATCAACATTTTTTTTCCTTCCTTTTTCAGTACTGATCATAAGCTATTATCAAATCAAAAAAACCAAACCCCAGGTTTTACATCCACGATGGAGCAAAGAGAGCCCTGGCCCGCTCTGACCACCTCAACCGCAGGGCGTGGTGACTGAAGTAGCCGATCTACAAGCTCACAACGAGTCGCCTCCGCAAGGCGTTGTGAGCTTGGTATGGATCAAGAAACAGGCCTGGCGGTCGGTCGGTCACAGTCTGTACACATGGCCAAAGACCCCCCCCCCCCTCCCACCCCCACCCCCACCCAACATTGTTGGGTCGCCCCACTCCGGTCGGCACCCAGAGAGAGAGAGAGAGAGAGAGAGTGGGGGGCGGGCACCGTGGGCGGGGCTTGTTTAACGTGCTGATTTGAACACAGCCTCAAGGCACACTGCACTACGTGTGTGTGTGTGTGTGTGTGTGTGTGTGTGTGTGTGTGTGTGTGTGTGTGTGTGTGTGTGTGTGTGTGTGTGTGTGTGTGTGTGTGTGTGTGTGTGTGTGTGTGTGTGTGTGCATGCTGATGCTATGTTTATTACAGTGAAGACCACACTACTACCGCTGTGTGAGCTGAGCCAAGTTAATAATAATAATAATAATAATAATAATAATAATAATAACACAATTATTATTATTATTAATTAATTATTAAGTTCACCTGGACAGCTCCTCTCCCCTCATCCACTATTAACCACTTTAAACCTGGCAGCCCTATTTTGGGGGGCATGTCAATTTTCAAAGATTTTCATAAAGTAAAAAATTATAATAATATTAATTTAATAAATGGTCTTTTTTACAAAAAAGATTTCAAAGACTTTAAAAGTTTTCTAAAATATTCAAACTTCAAAAATAATAATGATTATTTAAAAAAATCATCAAAGTTTGATGCAAAGCCATTGGTACGGCTTACTACAAAATAGGGCTTAAATAATGGTTTAAACGCCTATTGCTGGCCCTGTAATACAATACAGTACAGTACAGTATACAGTACAGAATACAGTAGAGGCACATTGGCTTAAAGGGATATTTCACTTTCAAATTAAATAAACATAAAAAAGATGTAAAAACAATAAAAGAAAAAAGCAATGGAGAAATCAGGCCCGCCTCACGCGTTAGAAGTCCTTCTAATGCATGAGGGGGGCCGTGATTTTTCCATGACTTTTTTCATATATTTTTTATAATAACGTTTATTTTATTTCAAAGTGGAATATACCTTTAACAATAATAACGTCTTTCACCATGTCTCCGTTCAACTTCTCTAAGACAGTGGCTCTCAAACATCTTTATGTCAAGGACCCCCATCTGAAAATATTTTGTGCCAAGGACCCCCAAACAAGACTTGTGTTAATAAAAAGTTTTTTTTTTCTTTGAGTTTTTTTTTTACAATACTTTTTCAAAACAATTGCCGATCTACAAGCGCACAGCTTACAGATCGGCTATTTTCAACAAACCGATGTAATATAGGTTTAAAGTGGTTAAAGCGTTTTTTGACTTTTGCTAGGGACCCCCTGGAACCCCCCCCTCAAGGACCTCCTGGGGGTCCCGGGACCCCACTTTGAGAACCACTGCACTTATAAGGATGACTTTGTAGTCTGAGTACCTGAGTGTATAGGACTGGTAGATCAATCATTATAATTAGAAGGCCTTACTTTAATATTATCATACATGTTACTTCTAAAGAAGTTATGCTTTTATTATATTCTCCCTTCAGTTTCAACGTGGCAGTGTGTGTGTGTGTGTGTGTGTGTGTGTGTGTGTGTGGTGTGTGTGTGTGTGTGTGTGTGTGACTGTGTGTGCACGTACGTGCGTGCGTGAGAGAGAGAGAGAGAGGGAGAGAGAGCATACATGTTTCATATTTGGTATCATCACCTCACAGGTATTCAGAGAGATGCAGGATTAGCCAATTCGTGATCAAGTCACCAATGGTGTGTCATTCTCTGTGCATGAGTGCACACACACGTGTGTGTGTGTGTGTGTGTGTGTGTGTGTGTGTGTGTGTGTGCGCGTGTCTGTCTGTCACTATTGCCATTAACTATGAACCAGTGCTGTGTTTTGTGGGTTTGTTTTCCGATGTTGTAAATTATGACCCAAAGCTTTAGGATTTACGGAAACTAAGCGTGAAGCACGCAGCTACCTGAGTGTGGAGTGAAACTTCAAAATGCTCAGCCTACTGATGTGTGCATATACACATCTATGCATGTGTGTGCGTGTGCGTGTGCGTGTGTGCGTGTGTGTGTGTGTGTGTGTGTGTGTGTGTGTGTGAGAGCACCTATACTACTTCTATGTACATGTATTGATCAGAGTACTTCCATCTGTGTGAGGGTGTAATTAATTAATGGCCACCGAGTGGAGTGAGTGCGTTCGTTGCAAAGTCAGTGTGATCAGTGGACCATTTCACCTACAGTGTCCTACCGTGGGGAGATATATAGTGTACTTTTTTGGGCATTCTTTTTACTATTTTGAAAAGCCTTTTAAAATGATGTAATAAGGTGAATGATGAACGTGATTGATTATGCTGTACTGTACATACTGTACACGCTATCAGTGTCTCCTACCGTGTGTGTGTGTGTGTGTGTGTGTGTGTGTGTGCATCCCTTGTCATTTAACTCCGTGTGTACGTGTGTGTGTGTGTGTTTGCACTACGACATGACAACCTCTGTGTGTGTGTGTGTGTGTGTGTGTGTGTTATGTGCGGGGGGGGGGGGGGGGGGGTTAGGTGGGGGGGGGGGGGGCTCTACAGTATGTCATCATCTATGCTGAAACTGGACCGGCGGCTGGAGTTGACCGAGTCGTCGCCGGGGGACATGGCGGACAGCAGGGGGTCCCCGCCCAGTGGGGACAGCGGCTCGTCCATCATCAGGAAGCCCAGCTCGCCCCTCCGGCCCCCCTGCATGCCCACCATGCCCACGCCCAGGTCCCCCAGGACCCCCGACATGACGCCGCCGTCCGGGCCGAAGCCCGTCACCCCGTCGCACAAGTCCAGAGCCTGGGTAAAGTCAAAGGGCTGGGTGCTGCCCACCGCCGGGTACTGGATGGGGGGCTGCGGCTGCAGGTGCGGGGGCAGAGGGGGCAGCTGCCTGGGTTGTTGGCCCTGCTGGCCCCCCTGGCCCTGCCCGTGGACCCCCTGGGCGTGGAGGTGGGACTGGGCATGGAGGTGGTGCTGCTGCTGCTGCTGCTGCTGGGCCTGTTGCTGCTGCTGCTGGGCCTGGGCCTGGGTTTGGTGCTGCTGCTGGGCCTGGGGTCCCTGCGGGTGGGACAGCCGGTCCTCGGGGCTGGTCTCCTGCTTCACGTACGGAGACATCATGTCGGTGGGGTTCAGGCCCGACGGAGAGTTGCTGGGCAGGCCGTGCATGTGGGCCTGCATCTCCAACTCCTACACACGCACACACACAGTTATGTTATTATGTTTTTTTGCTGGTAAAATCTTTTTCTTGCGGGTAAAATCAATCGATTATTAATCGATCACTATTTCGGTTCATGTCATTAACTCTTATACTGCCAAAAACGTTTATAAACGTTTTTTTTTTCTTTTAAATCAAAAACAAAATAAAAATAAATTCAAAAATTATCCTTCATTTTGGGGGTTTTTCCGTTTTTCCGTTCTTCACAAAGAACCAGGAGATAACATTTTCCAAAAAGTTCCTGCTCCATTCACTTCAATGTTAAAAAATTAACATTTTTCCTATGTTTTACCATGTAAACTGCTGGCAGAGGTGGCAAACTATTTTTGAAACCCCTGGCAGTGTAAGAGTTAAATGTAAAAATAATAATAGTAAGCTCTCAACACGCATTGTGAGTTTGTACATCGGCAATTTTTACTATGTTTATATGCCATTGTTGTGCAAGGTTTAGGCTTAGACATTTAGAAGTTAGACATTTACGTTTACACACGGTAACGATCAGAGCAGAAAAACGTGCCATTGTTGCGTTCTCACTTTTTATTCTGCGTTTACACGGATACGCAACAGCCATTGAAAACGCTGTAGTGTGCATGCCACTCTGGGGGGCGGGGCCGCGGGGGGTTAACTTTTTCGCTGTCTAAACGGAAGGCACATCTGAAAATGTATTTTGCCATTATCTCTAGGAGCTCTAACAAGCTGACAACACATCGAGCGTGCTGCGATCGAGTCAGGATTTCAGAGGCAATTATGCGGGCTGCGGGTGAGCGGGTCAGCCGCTCTCACACGCAAAGAAAATAAATAAATCACATGCTCTTGTTTTGTCTTTATTCCTAATAAGAATAAGAATAATAACAATAAAACAGTTTGAATACACTTGGGGTGTATACTTGAAGATGATTTTACAGAATTATAGGTACGACCCGCAGGGCTCAACCCGCCCGCGACATAGATTTATATATGGGTTTGCGGGGCGGGTTGAGGCGGGTTGGGTTCCGTGGCGGGGCGGGGCGGGTCATGAAAAAACCCAACCTAGTGTGTGCGCTTCACCTGGATGCGGAGCCACAGCTGTTTGTTGGCCATCTCCATCCTCTTGAAGTTGGTCTCCACCTCCCGTGTTCTCTGGACGTCCTTCTGCATGCGTTTGATGTACTCCACCGAGGCCCTGAGTATGGTTCCTTTGTTCCAGCGCACGTCACTGGACACACACCCACATTCACACAAACAGTACAGTTTCATTGTAAAATGATGTATTCAAATACGGGAACGGGAAGATTTACAGAAGTTCTGAATAAATATTAGATATCGTTTTATATCGCTTTAGAGGTTTCGGGGGCCGAAACCTCTAATCTCCATATTCTAACTTTTGGTGTTTTTTTGTAAAAAAAAATATGAACGCAGGTTAATATCGGAATACTGATATATTATTGATTTCAGCTGTTTACAATTCTAAACATGCAAACATGATCCGCTTTAATTACTTCAGTCATAGTAGCTCAATGACTAAAAAAAATTCTATTGTCTTTTTTATGTCCAATGTACTTGTATTTAAGTTCATAAAGTTAACATAAGCATAACTAAATACATTTGAAATGAAATAAAAATGTTACTTTTCAGGATTCCAATTCAAAAGTAGCAAAACTAGCAGATCTACAAGTTCAAAACGTGTCGCACTGCGACGCGTTTTGAGCTTGCAGATCGGCTATTTTTGCTACTTTTGCGTGACATAGAATGGCCCGACAGTATATGCAATGTGGCCCTTTGGAGTGAGTGTGGAAATATAGTGGCCCTCTCCATCATCAAAGTTGCATCACCCCTGCCCTACGTAATCACACTACAGTGTCACACAAAAGCATCAAAAGCAGCAGATCTACAAGCTTGAAACGCGGTTCGAAACGCAGTGTGAAGCGACACGTTTTGAGCTTGTAGATCTGCTGCTTTTGATACTTTTGAATTTGAATCCTTTTTGTAACAGTTTTGGACATATGAGGTTTCCACCCGACAGAGACCATATTACAATTACAATACAAACAACACTTTATGAAGGTAACTGACTCACAGTTAATATATATATATATCTATAACATACAGTATCACTTATGCCTCCTCAAGCCCTTTGTTGTGTTGACACATTTGATAGTTTTATAGTTTCTGCATAGAGTTTTCTTTTCTTTTTTCTAGCTTATATTTTTATGTCAGTTAATTTTAAACAAAATGTCCTCTCAGACCTAGTTTTAGACTTTGGTTAAATGTTCAGTGAACTATAATAACTTGCTCTGTTGCGTTTTGCATTGAAAAGAGCAAACAGGGAGACTCACAGGTCGTTGGTTTTGGGGATCATCGTCCCAAGTTCCTTGATACGGTCGTTGATGTTGAATCTCCTCCTTCTCTCGACTGTAGGAGGAGAGGAGAGGAGAGGAGAGGAGAGGGGTGTATAAAAGAGAAAAATGTAACAATGTAAAAGTCAGTCACACCACAGTGACCTTTGGAGTTACAAAAGTCGACCCCGAGTGACCTTCAACAGCAGTGTTGACACATCTGACTGTGGGCGTTTTATATGGAAAATACTATCATAATACATGTCATAAAAATCAGCCAATCACTGGCTGGCATGGACAGTAAAACCACAAACGCACGCGGGTGCGCACGCGGGTGCGCACGCACGCACGCACGCACGCACGCACGCACGCACACGCACACACACACACACACACACACACACACACACACACAAAAAAGTCACAGGCAATTAGACTTTAGTGCCAGGACAGCAGAAATTAGCAAGTTAACCATCCACTCAACTAGTTGCACTGTGTCAGCTAAAACCCACAGAAAAAGTGCATAAAACAGTTTGTGAAAGACGCATATTACTTTGTGCATGCATGCATGCACGTGTGTGTATCGTCTATGTGTGCGTGCATGTGTGTGTCGTCTATGTGTGTGTATGTGTGTGTATGTGTGTGCAAGTGGCCGCAAGTGGACGTATGTGTGTGTGTGTGTGTGTGTGTGTGTGTGTGTGTGTGTGTGTGTGTGTGTGTGTGTGTGTGTGTGTGTGTGTGTGTGTGTGTGTGTGTGTGTGTGTGTGCGTGCATGTGTGCGTGTGTGCGTGTATCGTCTATGTGTGCGTGCGTGTGTGTCGTCTATGTGTGTGCAAGTGGCCGTGCATGTGTGCAGGAAGTATTGTACACACAAAAACACACACAAAAGTGTGGAAAAGTAGGCAAAAGAGAAGAGGAGGAAGAGGGGGAGGGAGAGAGAGAGAGAGAGAGAGAGAGAGAGAGAGAGAGAGAGAGAGAGAGAGAGAGAGAGAGAGAGAGAGAGAGAGGGGGGGGGGTATCTTACTCAGATTGTGGTTATCTTTCTTCTGTCTCTCCTTGGCCATCGCACGTTGTTCTGCAAGAACAAAACCTCATCAGTGGACGGTGAAAACAGAAAAACACTCTGAGACCCAGGGGGTTTGAATTTAACCGCTGCTACTACGGGGTACATATGTTTTTACCCTTTCTGGCGTGTGACATTAACGCTCAGGATTATACACAGCGTGTTAAAAAGGGTTAATTGTGCAAAAACACAAGCAGAGATATTTGACAGGGTATAAGCAGGACAGAGGGCAGGCTAATAAAGAAGACAACAATGACTAAACTGGAGGATAAGACTGACCTCAGCGCTCTTATAACCATAACCCCAGTTTAAGGTCTTTTAGACTTTAGTTTAGTTTAGTCCAGGGGTCTTCAACGTTTTCAGCCCAAGGACCCCCTAGCTGAGAGAGAGATGAAGCAGGGACCCCCTCTATATTGTATAAAATTGTGTTTTAGATTCAACTTTTTTTGTTCATGTTTACTGTTCCTTTTTTCCCTCTACACCTCAAAAATACCTATGCCTACCTACACCTATGCCAAAAATCCAAAAATCCAAAAATAGAAGATCTACAAGCTCACAACGCCTCGCAGCGCGAGGCGTTGTGAGCTTGTAGATCTTCTATTTTTGGCTAAAGTTCACCTCAGAAAAGGGATGTTTCAAGTAAAAAAAATAAATCTTATCACACAAAGATTTGGCGGACCCCCTGTAGTTACTCTGAGGACCCCCAAGGGGTCCCGGACCCCCTGTTTAGTTCATTTATGATCCTCATTAGTTGTTACACATGGCAACAGTTGCTTTCTCAGGGTCCACTCCACACAGAACATCCTACACAAACCTCTTATCTCCATATTTAAACGTTTTGTGTTTTTTCGTAAATTAACCTACTTAATCACACTACAGCGTCACACAAAAAAGCATCAAAAAGACGAAGATCCACAAGCTCGAAACGTGCCGCGAAGTGCGAAGTTTCGAGCTTGTAGGTCTTGCTACTTTTACTATTTTTTTATTTGAAAAGCGAAGCAGAAACAGAGAATATAAAAAAACCTAGGATAAAATGCAATGAAAGGAGTTTGGCAGCCATTCAAAGAGTCCCAGGTTGTTGTTGGCCAGTCCGCACTCTTGCGTCGCAAGATGAAACGTATAAACACTGTTAATGCGTAACCACAAGCACACACACACACACACACATATAGTAATGCAAGCAAAAATACATTCTAATGACATTAATCAGTAAACCTGTTCCTGGTGAGAGAGACATTCTTCATTGTCAAGGTCCTTACACACAGGGGGTGTTTTTTTTATTATTAAGCCATTAAGACCTGAGGCGATTCTTAAAAATGTTTTTTGAAAAAAAAACTTGAAAAAAAAAATGTCACGATTTTTCAAAAATAGCAGATCTACAAGCTCATAGCGCGGCATTCGGTGAGCTCTATGAGCTTGTAGATCTGCTATTTTTTAATAGCCAAAGATTTAAAGTGACACAGATGCGTTCCAGGTCTTAAGACCGCGAACGCATCTGTGTCATTTTAGATTTGAACCACTTTAACCATTATCTTATACTTTGGCTATTCAACAAATAGCAGATATACATAAGCTATGAGCTTGAAAACATTTTGCAAATTTGTGCAAATCTTTGAATATATATATATTTTTTAAAAGCGAACATTTGTATCTCAAATCTTTGCTTCTGGGGCATTCTACAAATGTCTTCAGTTTGGAAAAAACGTATGTTGCTATAATCAGTGGTTCTCACTGTTTTTCATGTCAAGAGCCCCCAAAATTATATGTATTTGGGCACGCACCACCATCTCAAAATGTGCTGTTCCGGGGACCCCCCAGAAGCAAAGATTTGAGTCAAAAATGTTAAAAATATATATATTCAAAGATGTGCACACATTTTCACGATTTTTCTAAAATAGCAGATCTACAAGCTCATGGCGTGGCACTCGGTTTCCTTTTTACCTTGTAGACTCCACACATGCACACACACAAACAAACATACACACACACACACACACAGTGAGTGTGTGAGTGTGTGTGTGTGTGAGTGTGAGTGTGAGTGTGAGTGTGTGAGTGAGTGAGTGAGTGAGTGAGTGAGTGAGTGAGTGAGTGTGTGTGTGTGTGTGTGTGTGTGTGTGTGTGTGTGTGTGTGTGTGTGTGTGTGTGTGTGTGTGTTAGCGTGTGTGTATGTAATGCACATTGTAAAATTATAAATGCACCATTTACAATAGTAGCACAATGTATGGTTATGACACTGTGACAGGTTCTCTCACTGTACCTGTGAACTCTCGCTTGATGAGGGCGGGACAGGAGTTACTGGTCATGGCGATGGCTGGGCCGGTCATCCCAGGACCTGTGTACACGTCCAGGTGACTGCTGGAGAGTGGGAGCTGGAGGAATGACCACACACACACACACGCACACGCACACACACGCACACACACACACACACGATGAGTTCGTTAATTTATTATTTTCTGCTTTGTCATTTATTACTGATGCTGCAACAATGTCCGAGGAGGAAAAACTTAAATAACGTGTAGTCTTGTGTAACTGTAAACAAGATGTATCATTCATCACCTTCTAGAACATTGATGACAATAGAGAAAATATCTGATCTACAAGCTCAAAACACTGCAATGTGTTGTGAGCTTGTATACGGCCTTCTTTTGCTATGTTTTCCTATTTCAAATCGCTGTTTGCCATTTTTGACATATTTTGAAAAATATTGAAAATGTTTGGAACATTTTGAATATGTTTGAAAACATTTGAACATAAATGTTCTCTTCTGGGGGTCCCTGGCACAAGACTTTTTCAGATGGGGGTTCGTGGCCAAATACATATACATTTGGGAGGTCCTTGACTTGAAAAAGGTTTGAGAACCACTGCTGTAAGAAGACACACCAAGGGAGGCGACACAAAAGTAGGAGTACTAAGTACTGAGGAAGAACAAACATCACAAAAACACCACCCAAAAACTTCACATAATCAATGCAAGACTTCAGCATAAGACGATATAACACAGCGAGGCCACGAGAAACGCAACAACAAGTACAAGACCAGCAAAGCTGCACCTCATATAAACCTGTCAAAACTTCAGCAGTTAAAACTTCACTTCAAAAACGTTATCTTTCTCTCCTTTTGCTTAGGTTTATGACTTCATAAACTGCGTAACCCCGGTTCGCTACCTTTTTAAAAGCCAGGAGTCCGACTCTGTAAAAAAGGCAGATAGCACGAGATAACACCATAATGTCACACCTGAGCAGCGCTTGCCAAACACACAATATAATGAGCGACTATCAGCTGTTATCTCTCTCTTTTTTACAGCTTGATACTCTCCTAGCGTTGGCCGATCTACAACCTCTGGATAACTCACCATGTCATCTCTTCCTGCAGGGTTGCACTTTAGACATTGCACCATAGTCACGTTATAATGTGTTGCTTGGCCTTACTACTAACACAACACGTTATAGTTGTAATTTGATAATATTCTCTATTGAAATATTCATGTTCATATACTGCTAGAGTGTCCCACTCCCATGCCGGTAGGTTGAATGTGACTTATAAAAGCTAATGAGCCCTGACTGATAACGTTAACTTATCTGGCAGCAGAGATACCTTATCTGGGACGGCTACTGTGTGAGCAGCAAGATCAAAAACATGCAGACACAAACACAGGAATGGCCCAACAAAGATTATAGACTACACTGTATGTTAATAAATAAGCTCTGTTGACGTACTGACATCTCCATGTCAAAGCCGACACAGAGAGAGAGAGAGAGGAAGTAATGAAACCCTTTGCTCGGCTAAAAACGGAAGGGACATAAACGAGGAACTCTCCGTGACCTAACCGAGGTCAGACACCATCTCTCAAAATGTCCTCCATGCTCCGCTCCTGTCCTGTCATTTAGGACAGTAGTTCCCAAACTGACCCCCAGGGGGCGTCCCCAAATGAGCTAACATTGTTTTCTCACTCAGAAGTGTATACATATCTGCACATTTATAAAGGGACAATTTAATGACGTTTAATACCTTTTTAATACCAAATTGGTATATAAAGGGACATTTTATTTCAAATATTACGTAAGAAAGAGGCAAACATTGTGAAAATAGCCGATCTACAAGCTAACAAGGCTATTTTCCACAATATTTATCTGTGGAACCGAGTCAAAATAAATGTAACGCCCACAATGGACCCTTCGCTAAGCCCCACCCACTCCACTCTGTGACTGGTGGTGCGGAGTTAGTCACACCCAGGTCTGGCAGCGCCTGGCAAACTTTGCTTCTCACCCATTGACTTGCATGTTAAATGACGGCTTTTCCCCTTAAAGATTATCGATCATTTCAGCAGCAATAGCTTCAAAATCTCTTCTAAATCTAGTCAACAAGGCCTACAGTAGGCTATGCACTGGACAAATGTGCATGACATTATTTCAATGAACTAAAAACACGGGAAATGTTAGAGGGAGTAATAGCCATGGATAGGCGACGGTCGACTGTCTCGACCGTCATGGATGAACTTCAACCTGGTGTTTGCACTTTCTCCATTTACGGCCCGTCCATCTACAGAAACGTTCATATTTCAAATATAAAGTGCTTATCCCATGGCCACGGATGTTACATTTATGTACGGGTTCTCAAAAGTACCCGTATCATCCGTATTGTTCAATAAAAAGCATTTTAATCTGATCGGTGGCCATTTTCTCCATATGTGTTCAACTAAGCGACCCTATCGGTTGGTAGGTGTATTGCACTCTGATACATTATAACTCTATGAGAAAATGGCCACCGATCGGATTAAAATGCTTTTTATTGAACAACACAGAATATACGGGTACTTTTGAGAGTCCCGTGCATAATTTTAACATCCGTGGCCATAGCATAAGCAATTTATATTTGAAATCTGAGCGTTTATATAGATGTACGGACCGTAAATGGAGAAAGTGCAAACACCAGGTTGAAGTTGATCCATGACTGTAACAGGAGTTTTCATGTACCGCAGGGTAAGACTACAGTAGCAGTTAATAAATAGACGAACAAATGAATGAATATACTTTAACGTGCGGAATTCGAAACAGGCAGCGCTGGGATTCTGAATTTTGTTACGATTACGGTGATTAGTATCATTGACACCACCTGGGCGAGTGAGTCGTGTAACTTTCCCAACGTTAAAGGGTAAGACCACTTTGGTAGAGGTTTGGGTTGTGTCGTTAACTTGCCATGATGTAACTCCAAAGGTGGGCAAGAAATCAAAAATAATTGCTCCATTGATTAGAAATTGATAATTCAAAATATGCCCCTCATTGACTTACATTGTACAGTAAAACAGCTCTCAAAGTCACTATTTTAGCACGTAAACGAACGCAAACAAAGTTGATTCAGACAATATAGAACATCACCAAACCCAGTACTGTTTTTTTTTTAAATAAAAATGTCAACTTCCTGTTGTAGAAAACCTGGACAGATCTTCAAATAGTAAAATCAACAGGAAGTTGAAATTTTTATTAAAAAAACAAACAGTACTGGGTTTGGTGATGCTCTATATTGTCTGAATCAGCTATGTTTGGGTTAATTTATGTGCTAAAAGAGTGACTTTGAGAGCTGTTTTACCATACAATGTAAGTCAATGAGGAGCATATTTTTGAATTATCAATTTCTAATCAAAGGAGCAATTATTTTTTATTTCTTGCCCACCTGGAGTTACATCATGGCAAGGTAACTACACAACCCAAACCTCTACCAAAGTGGTCTTACCCTTTAAGCTGTGTATGTGTTCAACAACACAGGCGCAGCCATAGCCTTCCAGTTTAAGCGCAGATTTCAGCTTGGGAAAAGAACCCTCCGGTTGTGGGTAAGTGGAATCTGTTGCTGGTTCATAATCACCATTGCGTTATCGTGGTATTCCTGTTCTTGCTATTATGTTGCAAATGATTGTGTCTGTGTGTGTGTGTGTGTGTGTGTGTGTGTGTGTGTGTGTGTGTGTGTGTGTGTGTGTGTGTGTGTGTGTGTGTGTGTGTGTGTGTGTGTGTGTGTGTGTGTGTGTGTGTGTGCGGGCGAAATAACATTGACAGCTATGGCAGGTGACGAAAGTTTGCCAGACCTGTGCCAGGCTAACAACGGTTGCTAAGCTGGCATTGGACAATCGCTTTTGGGGTGGGGTTTAGCGAAGGGTCCATTGCAAGTGCTTGTCAGGGTGGGGGGTCCCCAGTTCAAATATGATTATTTTAGGGGGTCCCCAGTTCAAATATGATTATTTTGGGGGGTCCGCAGTTCAAATATGATTATTTTGGGGGGTCCCCAGTTCAAATATGATTATTTTAGGGGGTCCGCAGTTCAAATAAGATTATTTTAGGGGATTGATTATTTTAGGCTGTCTGTCTATAGACTAAAGCCTCAGCCTGTAACCTAATGTACCGTCTGTCTGAAGGAAAAAGTCCAAAAGTATTTTGTTGTTGTCGGGCAGAAACCTCTTATCTCCATATTGTAACTTTTTGTGTTACTTTTTTAGTAAATTAACGCTCTACGTAGATCACACTACAGTGTCACACAAAAGCATCAAAAGTAGCAGATCTACAAGCTTGAGATTGTAGATCTACTACTTTTCTATTTCTGAATCCTGAAAAGTAACAGTTTTGGACATTTCACGTTTCCACCCAACAGAAACGATGTGCACACGGTCAAATCTGTTGTGTTCATTCAAGTGTGAGGGTGTAAAAATAGTGTAGTAGTGTGTGTAGTTGGAAGTGTGTGCAATATATAACAACAGCTAAGCTAAAGCTAATTCCATGCATGGTTTTATGGAACACACACACACACACACACACACACACACACACACACACACACACACACACAGAGTAGGTCGGGAGTCAGTCATGCCTACTATTCTTTAAAGTGGCGTTCCCAGCTCTCACTAAACTGGCGGATTCCAAAGATTCCATGGAATGTTCTACTCTAATCCCCGTCAGGATCAGAAGGTGAGGTTTCATTCACTAGACCGACTCGCTTGAAATACTACAAGATCTGGAGGGTTCAGTATGGGCTGTATATGAAATACTGCATGGACTGCAGTGTTCTGTACAACACTGTCTCACACCCAAAAGCCATATTGTGACTGTTTGGGACAAATGTGACCAAACGTCAACATGTGACTTGAAGGGGGGGGGGGGGGGGGGGCAAAAAAGTGACATGTTGACTTTTTGGGCATGGCATTGGGCAATGTTAAGTCAACCTTGCTTTTACCCCTCAAAGATGTCCGCCGCTACCAAAAGACACTTGTTGACGCCCCCTTCAGGATTTTTGGCACGCTCTATAAGGGTTCTCCATGAAATAATATATGAACTGGAGAGGGTTCTAAAAGGGTTCTCCATGAAATACTACATGAACTGGAGGGTTCTGTAAGGGTTCTCCATTAAATACTACATGAACTGGAGCCCCCCCTGTAGTAACTCTGAGGACCCTCTAGGGGTCCCGGATCCCCTGTTGAAGACCCCTGTGTTAGACAACGCACGCACGCACACACACACAAACACACACGTTTTACTATACTTGTGAGAATATCAACATTTATTTATATTATATTATTATTTTTGTTTTGTTATTTTGAAACCTAAACCTCAGGCTGAAAATATAGCTGACGTGAGCTTGTAGATCTGCTATTTTCATACAACTAAGTATAAATCAGGCGTAAATCCAACCCCTAACCCTATAATCCTAACCCCTAACTCAAACCTGAATATTTTTAAGAATTGCCAGTCTAACTCCCCCAATCTTTTGTAACCATAAAACAATAATCTTGTGACGACCAGGAAAATGATTCCTCACACATTGTCTTTTTCTCAAATTCTATGATATGTGTTGGTACTATGCTATATACAAGTACACACACACGCACGCAAAGCGAATATTTGTAAAAGATTTTGTTCCAGGGACCTCCAGAAGCAAAGATTTGAGTAACAAATGTTCGCTTTAACAATATATGTATTCAATGATTTGCACAAAATGTTCAAGATTTTTAAAAAAAATAGCAGATCTACATCTTGCTATGAGCTTGTAGATCTGATATTTTTGAATAGCCAAAGTATAAAATAATGGTTATAGCGCACACACACACACACACACACACACACACACACACACACACACACACACACACACACACACACACACACACACACACACACACACACACACACACACACACACACACACACACACACACACACAGGAACACTATGCAGCCCTTGATTTGTGTGAATGACAACAAGTTACGTCTGACATTCCATTCACATCATTGGTCCGTTTGGCTTATCATGAAGTATGCAGCCTGCTGCTGACCAGTGCTGATGAGTTAGGAGAGGTGTCTCTGTCTGTCTGTCTGTCTGTCTGTCTGTCTGTCTCTCCCTTTCTCTCCTCCTCTCTCTCTTCCCGTCTCTCTCTCTCGCTCCCTCCCTATGTGTTCCCCTCCCTTGCTCTCTCTCCGTCTACCTTTCTTTCTTTCCCTCCATCTCTCTCCCCCCCTCTCTCTCCCCCCTCTCTCTCTCTCTCTCTCTCTCTCTCTCTCTCTCAATTTTCAATTCAATTAAATTCAAAGGAGCTTTATTGGCAAGAGAAAACATACGTTTACTTTGCCAAAGAAAAGGTGGAACAAAAGAATTAAAACAACGTATGTACAAATAAATATTGAATATAAATGGGAATATAATAAAAGACAGACAGACAGAGGCTGTGTTACATAGCAACTTTGAGGGAAGACTATGCTACGAAACTATACAAAAATTAGCATTTTCTGTCAGAAATAGTTATACATCCATATACTGTAGGAACGTTTATAGCTTGGTATAAACTTGTGAAAGTTGACAGCAGTGTTTCAATGTTTTCCATTCACTTGGTATAAAACCTTTGCAGGAATTATTCAAATGTAATTAAGGGTAGTTGTTCTGTTCATATGTACAGTATTTATGTGTACCTACGAGGTCATTTGGTGTAAACAGTGCAGGAATACACATAATGAGTAGTCTTTAAGATGTCCATCAGACATCCTTCTCCTGTCACAACAGATCACACATGTTGTTGCTGTGTTTGCAGATTGTTGTACTTCACCCAATAGATATGAGAGTTATTTGTCATTACATTAGTCATGTTTTCAAACTCTTCTTGGGTGATTGTAATCTGTGGGAAGTATTGATACAGTGGGCCTGTGGTTAGGGGAAGTGTAGCTCAGTTTCCCCTCTCTCTCTCTCTCTCTCATTATTGTCCCAGCTTGACTCTCCCAGAGGGATCATCAATAGTCTAATCTAGACAGGCCCAATGATAGGAGGATTACATAAACACACATAAGGCAGACAGACAGTCAGACACACACACACACACACACACTCAGTGAACCAATCAACTACACAAGGGCAACTATCAAATCAAGCTACAGGGAGCATTCAATTATTTCCCTCTTTGACACACACACACACACACACACACACACACACACACACACACACACACACACACACACACACACACACACACACACACACACACACACACACACACACACACACACACACACACACACACACACACACACAGTGTAATGTCTCTAATAGTTGAGCATGTCATGCCCCTTATCTACCGCCTTTAAATCTAAAGCCCCAACCAGAGGTGTAAAGTAACTAAGTATATGTACTAAATGGTAAATGGTGTATTTATATAGCGCTTTTATCCAAAGCGTTCATACAGCGATGGCGGAGGAAACCATGCAAGGCACCAACCTGCTCATCTGGAGCAATTAGGGGTTCAGCGTCTTGCTCAAGGACACTTAGTCACTAAAGGCCTTTGCAGACAGGGTGCGATTAGTCAATCAGTTTTTACCGCATGCGAAAAGACGCACGAATCGAACTGGGTTCGATTGGAGAAAAAAAAACGCATCACCGCATCGCATCGCCGCATGGTAAATTCGGAGCCGGTGTGCATGAGGTCATTGAGAACCATGTGTTCATTTAAAAAATGATATTGTCCGTTTTGAAACCTGTCTGCAAAGGCCTTTACTGTACTGTACTTGTACTAAGTACTGTACTTGAGTACAATTTTGAGAGGGGGGGGGCAGAGACGATATCCAATTTCTTATACTTTTACTTCTACTCCACTAGTACCTCAGAGGCAAATATTGTACTTTTTACTCCACTACAATTATTTGAAAAGTTTAGTCACTAGTTACTTTGCCGATTTGGATTATTATTACAACCACTTCAACCCTATTTATATATAATAGCTGATCTTACAGATGCTATTAAAAAAAGATTAAGAAAACTTGAGAAATGGGACATTATGCATAATGAGTACTTTTACTTTTGATGCTTTAAGTATATTTTGAAGCCAATACTTTTGCACTTTTACTCAAGCATTGAATATTGAATATATGAATACCTGACTTTTACTGGTAACAGAGTATTTCTACATTGTGGTATTGATACCTTTACTTTACTTAACTGTACCTTTTTTCTTCTACCCCGGATTTGAACCCGGTTTCCTGTGCAAGTGCTGACATTTTTACCATTGAGCTAATAGAGCCTGCCTGCTTGCTCAGGGGATAAATTGAAACTTGACCATCAGGTCAAAATTCATGTCAGATCCTGTGTCTAGGTGAGACACCATCTAAATGTCTCAATAGAAGAGCAGGGAGACAAAATACAACCACCCTGATTATATAAGTTATATTGTATTAACATACTCTACCATACAGATTGTATAAGTTATATTGTATTAACATACTCTACCATACAGATTGTATAAGTTATATTGTATTAACATACTCTACCATACAGATTGTATAAGTTATATTGTATTAACATACTCTACCATACAGATTGTATAAGTTATATTGTATTAACATACTCTACCATACAGATTGTATAAGTTATATTGTATTAACATACTCTACCATACAGATTGTATAAGTTATATTGTATTAACATACTCTACCATACAGATTGTATAAGTTATATTGTATTAACATACTCTACCATACAGATTGTATAAGTTATATTGTATTAACATACTCTACCATACAGATTGTATAAGTTATATTGTATTAACATACTCTACCATACAGATTGTATAAGTTATATTGTATTAACATACTCTACCATACAGGTTGTATAAGTTATATTGTATTAACATACTCTAGCATTATGGGACAACATTACATTTTATTCATTAAAACAAAGTTACATAGTGCCCTGCTTTAATCTTCTGGCGTCTGGGGGCATTTTGTGTTATAATGTAATTTGGTGGTAATGGGTGGTAATGGGTGGTGGGATGGCTTGACTTGGAAGTATTAAGTCAAAAACTGTGAGAACATCGCTGACCCCAACCAACCCCTTCCCCCCCTCCTGCCCGTTCGTTGGTTCCAGCCTCTCTATAACCAGAGCCTCTGTGTCGCTCCCAGCTGCTCCAGGGCTAATGTGGGCTCAGGCTCATCCCATAATCAGAGACCCAAGGTTGGGTGTTAAGAGCGGAGCGGCCCCCTGCCTGCCCCGCACCACCAGCCCCATACCACCATCCTCCCCCCCCACACCCCCCCCCCCTCCCTCTGAGAGGATTGAGAGGGGGCCGAAGCCAGGACTTATACATACTTTTACATATTGTGGGGCAGAAAACCTCTTATAGGACATATTTTAACGTTTAGATTTTTCGTAAAACTAACGCCCTGCTTGATCATATTACAGCGTCACAGAAAAGTATAAGAAAGTAGCAGATCTACAAGCGCTGCACGTTTGAGCTTGTAGATCTGCTACTGTTGCTATAATTTGAATCGTGAAAAGTAACAGTTTTGGACATGTGAGGTTTCCCCCCCGACAGAGACGATTTACTACATACTACACATACATGCATTCATGAATGTGAGCACACATGCGCACATGCGAGCACGAGCGCGCACACACACACACACACACACACACACACACACACACACACACACACACACGTTTGCATTACTACACTACACTTGTGAGGACGTCAACATTAGTTAGCACAGTGATTTTGTGAACGTCATTTTTGTTTTAAATTGCCATTTTCTAACCGTTATGAGCCTAAAGACAATGCGTTCGCAGTGTGTGAGCTATTGTGTGCTATTTTTTGGTGGCACGACACTGGCACGCAACGATATACATATACATCACACAAATAAACCTAAAACCTCCATTTCTCGAATTCTATTATACTTGTGGATGTTTGGCCCTCAGAAGTAGAGACACAGACACACACACACACACACACACACACACACACACACACACAGAAAAGCATGCCCAGACTCTCCCATGTGCGCACGCACGCACGTACACACACACACACACACACACACACACACACACACATACATACGGTCGCCACAATCTTACCAGCTGAATCTCTTCTCCGTCAATCACTTCAACAATGGCATAGGTCTTACTCATCATCTCCTTCATCCTCCTTCAGCTCCTCATTCAACACAACGCCGCTAGACTTCCACTTACTCCTCTCTCTCTCTCTCTCATACAAACACATGCACTCTCTCTCTCTCTCTCTCACCACCTCTCTCGCCCTAACAGACTGACCTCGGCAGAGAGACTCCTGTCTCTCTTCTAGTTGCAGCTCAAACCACCAAACAACAGTGAACTTTCCCCTAACTGGACTTTCAGCCTGTTTTTTTCCTCCTAACACGAATTATCCTCACCCCCCCCCCCCCCCCCCTCACTCCCTCTGCCCCCATCCCCCAGCCTCCTCCTTCCTAACTCTCTCTCTCTCTGGATGCCTTGTAAACAAGTTGAACTCTAACTAACTGCCAGAGGTTTAATTGTTAATTTTCTCCCCTCCTTGCCCCCCCCCCCCCTCCCCCCTCCCCCCTCCTTCACACAGCCTGGTGGAGAACGACGGAATGTTTCTATGAGTACGTCTGTTTAAATCAATTATACAGTTAGACAATTAAACCCCTATTTGTCTCTGTGTGTGCTCTGTGTGTGTGTGTGTGTGCTCTCTGTGTGTGTGTGTGTGTGTGTGTGTGTGTGTGTGTGTGTGTGTGTGTGTGTGTGTGTGTGTGTGTGTGTGTGTGTGTGTGTGTGTGTGTGTGTGTGTGTGTGTGTGTGTGTGTGTGTGTGTGTGTGCGTGTGTGTGTGTGTGTGTGTGTCTGTGTGTTTGCAATAAAGTTCCCCCTGAAACAACAACCAAAAGCTCTTCCACCCTTAAGAGGGACGCACTGACAGACAGACAGATAAACGGACAGCCAGACAGACAGCCAGACAGACAGCCAGACAGCCAGACAGACAGACAGACAGACAGACAGACAGACAGACAGACAGACAGACAGACAGACAGACAGACAGACAGGCAGGCAGGCAGGCAGGCAGGCAGGCAGGCAGACAGACAGACAGACAGACAGACAGACAGACAGACAGAGATAGAGAGACAGACAGACAGACAGACAGATAGATGCCTAATTTATACTTCAACGTACGGCAGTGTCACACACCGAAAATAGCAGACATCGCGTCACATCCGTGACCGGCTAGAGACAGACAGACAGACAGACAGACAACACAACCCAGTGTGCTAAAGGAGAGGACCGCTAGATGTCAGGACATCGGAAAAAAGCTTTAATTTACCAAAATAAATCTAAGAAAAGAAGGAAGGAAGAAATCTAAGAAAGAAAGAAAGACCAGTGGCTAATTCATGCTTCATCAAACGACCACAATGTAGGTGAAACACAGCGACACTTTTTCAGTGTAAAACGCAGCATGTTTTATCAAACTAAGTCAAATAAATGAGCCTTTAGGGCAGTGATGCTCAAACTCAGGCCCCGGGGCCACTTAGGGTCCAGCCCGTATCAATCAATCAAATAAAATTAGGTTCACATAATAAAAAAAAAAAAAAATCTTATCTTTGATTACAGTAAATTATATTTACATTAGCGTTAAATTACATTTAACAAGATTACTATTACATTCATAATTTCACTCAGCAGAACCGCAAGTCACCAGACTCACCTGACTGACCCCACATTACAAGCATCTGTGTCATTTTACATGTCTTTGGCTATTAACAAATAGCAGATCTACAAGCTCATAGCGCGGCAACGAGTCACGCTATGAGCTTGTAAGATCTGCAATCTTTGGAAAAATGTTTGCAAATCTTTATGTTGTTTTACAGTGAACATTTTTAACTCCAATCTGTGCTTCTGGGGGGTCCCTGGAACAACATATTTTGAGATGGGGGTTCACGCCCAAATACATATCATTTAGGGGGTCCTTGACATGGAAAAGTTGGAGCACCACTGATATTA
Organism: Gymnoscopelus braueri; assembly: GCF_963280865.1. Classification (NCBI taxonomy): domain Eukaryota; kingdom Metazoa; phylum Chordata; class Actinopteri; order Myctophiformes; family Myctophidae; genus Gymnoscopelus; species Gymnoscopelus braueri. The sequence goes on along the minus strand of NC_137612.1, from coordinate 12,904,388 downwards.
TAGCAACATACTGTTAGGATTTAGAAAACATTTTTAGATATGCATTTGGCCGCGGACCCCCATCTCAAAGTATTTTGTTCCAGGGACCCCCCAGAAGCAAAGATTTGAGTTACAAATTCTCTTTAAAAATATATATATTCAAAGATTTGCAAAAACTTTCACTCCACTATGTTATTTTTCAAAAAATAAAAAAATACCATTTTGAATAGCCAAAGAAATCTAAAGAGACAGATGCGTTCCCGGATTGAATGGGTTATAAGCCCCAATAGCCCTCCTAGAACGAAGCATAACTCAGGCTATAGAGAGGTAGAGTTGGGTCTCTTACCGTGTTGGGCATCTGGACAGAGTCCACGTACGCCTGGATGTCATCATAGCTGGACTGCATGCTGATGATGTCATCGATGACCTCATCCATCTAAGAGTTGACAGCAAAAAAAAGGCGGGAGAATTAGAAGCAAGACTTAGAATTAGAACAACTGGTTTCATGTAGAACTGCGAGCATGTGGATGGAAAGACTCAAGTGTCACTATAGTCTCATATTTTGTGTTAAGTGCTAGAACATTCATCGGCCACTGTTATGCAGTTGATTATTGGTTGAGATTCATAGTAGAGACTGCTATCAAAATACTACTGTTGGTCTAATAAAGCTTTAAATGGTTTTAGGGCCAAAATACATTCTTGTAGGATATCATGAACCATCCAGATCTCTCAGGTCATCTGGGAAAGGCCTGCTTTCTGTTCTCCCAGAAAACTGCAGGTTCTGTTGCCACTCTTATTTCTTTTAAAACACAACTAAAGACCTTTCTGTTTTGCTGCTGCTTTTGATTAAGATACTTTATTTGTATTTCTCTTCTGCACTGTTACTGTATCTGTTAATTATTTTTGCTTCTTTTGTTTTATGCATCCTAATGTCATTGTATAATTGTGTAAAGCACATTGAATCACCTTGTCGTTGAAATGTGCTATACATATACAACTGCCTTGCCCATTGTATGCAATAGTGATTTTATTTAAGGGGACCCCCCCCCCACACACACATGTATAACCATATAACTATACAGATTGGCTTAAAATAACTTTTTTTTTGTTGAAATAGTTTGTGGATTGCTTTTATATCAGTATATATATATAGTGAGTGCCAGTTACAGGGAGAGAGGCAGGAATATGAGGCACACAAAATATCAGATTGGTCAAAGTCTGGCTGCAGGTTCAAAGGGCCTCATAATTATTGTCTTGTCCCTCAGTCACTTGTTAAGCTGTAATGACGGCTGCCAAGGCCATAATGGAGCGTTTAAACGGCAATGATAATCACAGTCAGTTAGCGCCAGTTAGTCAATACATGCCTATAAGCTTTTAAGGAAAGATCAACACAATTTTACACACACAGACACACGTGCACGTACGCACAAATTGAACGCACGCATGCACACATACAGTATATGGTCTCTGTCGGGTGTAAACCTCATATGTCCAAAACTGTTACTTTTCAGGATTCAAATTCGAAAATAAAAAAAGTAGCAGATCTACAAGCTCAAAACGCGTCGCTTTGCGCCAAGTTTCGAGCTTGTAGATCTGCTACTTTTGACGCTTTTATGTGACGCTGTATTATGATCAAGCAGGGCGTTAATTTATGAAGAAAACACGAGAAGAAGAATATGGAGATAAGAGGTTCTGCGTGTACATACTGTACAGTAACACACACTTGCATGTAGAACATGGACAAAAGCAGACCGACACAAACAGATGAACATACTTTGTCTCTCTCATCCGTGTTCTGCATGCCGATCAAGGTTATTAAAGTAGTAGTATAGAACACTAATGAAATAACAAAAAATGTAATAACATTTTTGTTAACTGAACTAAATAAAAACTACAATAAAAAAACAAAAGCAATAACTAACTGAAACTGTATTGTTTACAAAACTAACTAAAACAAATGAAATTATAGACAAAATACCCTTAGTTTTCGTTTGTGGATGGTTGGTTGGTGGATCTGTAACTGAATACATTTTTAAATGCTAAGTTTTTATTACACAATACTTACCTTTTCAATCCAGCATCTGACAAATAACCCAAAGTATAAAACGGGCTAAAACTATTGGCATTTTCCAAAATAAAAACTAGCAAATACGCTTTAAAATATTATTTAAAAAAATATTCAAAACAAACTAAAACTAAACTAAAATGAAAAATCCCAAACTATTATAACCTTGATGCCGATACACACTCACGCATGCACGCAACATGTGGGCGCACACAGACACGCGTGTACACACACACACACACACACACACACACACCTCAAGGAGTAATGAAGTCATTATGGCTTCATAAAATCAGGAGAGAGAATGTAACTCATATTTTTTATTTCTATATAGATGTGTAATCATGTCATAATTGCATGGTTTTTGCAATTATGCAATTTGCTCAGTGCAACACGTGTCAATCACTGCTATGAAACATTTTATTATTTTATCATCTTATTCGAATGAAATTAAGGTTTGATCTTTTATTATTTTATGTGGGCCATGTGGTGCACAGTAACAAATTACATTCACTTGAGTACTAATACTTAGGTACTTTTTTTGAGTATCTTCTGTACTTTACAAGTGATACTTGCATTTTTACACTGCTACATTTCGAAGGCAGATTTTGTACTTTTGAAAAATTGCATTAGGATTTAACCACTTATTTAATACATTAAGACCGGGAAAGCATCTGCTATTTTTTTTTTTAAATGATGAAAATTTGTGGATGGAAATATATTGACAATATATTTTTTAAAGCAAACATTTTTAAATCGAAGCTTCTGGGGATTCTACAAAGGTTGCTATAATCAGTGGTTCTCAAACTTTTTCATGTCAAGGGTCCCCAAAGATGATATGTATTTGTCCGTGGACTGCTTTAAAAAAATATAATATTCAAAGATTTGAAAAACTTTTGCAAAAGATTTCATGATTTTTCTAAAATAGCAGATGCTATTTTTGTACAGCCCAAAGTATAACTATATGGTTAAAGTGGTTACAATGATTGTGATGCTGATTTAGTTTAACTCATTTAGCTGTGGACCACCTGGTACCCCCTAAAGGACCCCTGGGGGTCCCCGGACCCCACTTTGAGAACCAATGGTGTAGACGCTCGAAAAAGCCGGATGCACCACGGTGGATTTGAACCCACAACCGCTGGTGGTGGGCAGACACTTTACCAATGCGCCACCTGCGCGCACGTGTCTGTGCGTGTGCGTGTGTGTGTGTCTCTACCTCGTTCTCATGGCTGGATGATCCGATGTTGAGCATGGCCATGGGACTGTTGGGGGCGCTGTTCCCAGACATGAGCTGCTCCGTGCGCATGCGTGGGGAGTGCAGGGGGGGCGGGGGGGCGGAGGCCGAGCCCCCCGGGGGGGCCAGGGAGGAGGAGGAGGGGGGGAGGAGGGGAGGGCTGCACCACCCCTGCTACCGCATTGACCGTCTACCAGAGAGAGAGAGAGAGAGAGAGAGAGAGAGAGAGAGAGAGAGAGAGAGAGAGAGAGACACAGAGAGAGAGAGAGAGAGAGAGAGAGAGAGAGAGAGAGAGAGAGAGAGAGAGAGAGAGAGAGAGAGAGAGAGAGAGACACACACAGAGAGAGAGAGACAGAGAGAGAGAGAGAGATACAGAGACAGAGAGAGAGAGAGAGAGAGAGAGAGAGAGAGAGAGAGAGAGAGAGAGAGACACACACACACAGAGATTTTTAAGATGATATAACATTAATATTAAAGCAGCACTATATAACTTTCCTCTTCTACTCCGGATTTGAACCCGGTTTCCTGTGCAAGTGCTGAACTTTTTTTTTTTTTTTTTACCACTGAGCTAATAGAGCCTGTCTGCTTGCTCAGGGGATAAATGGAATCTTGACCTTCAGGTCAAAATTTGTGTCAAACTAGAAACAGGATCCTGTCAAAGGTCAAAGGTCATGTCTCTCTCACGTCTAGACACACCATCTAAATGTCTCAATAGAAGAGCAGGGACTCTCTTCAAGTGGTTTTGCCCTTTAAAGTGCAAGACCACTTTGGTAGAGGTTTGGGTTGTGTAGTTACCTTGCCATGATGTAACTCCAAAGGTGGGCAAGAAATCAAAAAATATTTCTCCATTGATTAGAAATTGATTTAGCTAATTTTATTAAGAAGAAAACCCAGCCTGGATCCGCGGATCCGGATCTTCAAATAGTAAAATCAGCAGGAAGTTAACATTTTTATTTAAAAAACAAACAGTAGTGGGTTTGGTGATGTTCTATATGGTCTGAATCAGCTTTGTTTGTGTTCGTTTACGTGCTAAAAGAGTGACTTTGAGAGCTGTTTCAGCGTACAGTCAATGAGGAGCATATTTTGAATTATCAATTTCTAATCAATGGAGAAATTATCTTGTATTTCTTGTCCACCTTTGGAGTTACATCATGTCAAGGTAACTACACAACCCAAACCTCTACCAAAGTGGTCTTGCCCTTTAAAGAAAAGCAGCAGTAAGTGCTAATGATATTTATAAGATATCAGCATATGCGGCATATACGCTTAGTTTTGTTTCCGAGAAAATCTCACAACGGACAGCTGGCGTTTGAATGGGACGAGCCACACATGTGAAACCGCGCACCGTCCCACACTTTAAGTGTCTGCATTTTGAGAACACACGCAGCAGTAGCAACATTTATACCATGGATATGCGGCAGACAGACAGTTAGATAGACAGACAGACAGATACCTGTTTGGTGGCGTGGGTGGTAGACAGGTATTCCTTCACCTGTTGTCTCTGAGACTGTCGGATGTGGTAGTCTGTAGGGTTCTCCAGGTGGGTCTGTACCTGCACACACACATACACACAGGTTTGTATTAATACACTTGTGAGGACCTCAACATTTTAGGAAAGCGTTGAAAATAACAGCTGAACAATAGCCGTAAAATAGCAGATCTACAAGCTCACAACGTGTCGTATTGTGAGAGGAGGGAAAACTCTAACCCTAAACCTTAAGACTAACCTCTAAATGCTAAGAGGTTAGTCCCCGAAGACCTATAGTTCGTATAGTTTCAATGTACAGATTTTTTTAATATACATATTATACTGTTTTAGACTGGTTCTTGGTTTACCTATGATCCTAGATTACTATCTCTATGCATTTGATGTATTACCTTGTCTTTACCTTGATCACTGTAAATCACTCTGGATTAAGAGCGTCTGATAAATTCCTAAATTGCAAATTGTAAGTGGATCTGACACTCTAGGGGCGGCAGTGGCTCACGGGTAGAGTGGCCGGGTAGAGTGAACTGGAAAACCGCAAGGTTCCCAGTTCGATCCCGGGCTGGGGCGTTCCCTCAGAGTTAGTGTCGAAGTGTCCTTGAGCAAGACACTGAACCCCTAATTGTTCCCGATGAGCAGGTTGGTGCCTTGCATGGTTTCCTCCGCCATCGGTGTATGAATGGGTGTGTGAATGTGTGTGTGAATGTGTGTGTGAATGGTTGAATGTAATGCACAATCTATGTAAAGCGCTTTGGATAAAAGCGCTATATAAATGCACCATTTACCATTTTACACTTGGAGGAGTATTAATTTCCCATTCAAGATTCCTCCTTCTTTAAACACCACCAAACCCCTGCCCTGCTTTATAACAAACAATCAACCCGATTAACCACAAACGTTTCAGCAAATACAGATTCATTTCCCTCTTATTACTGTAAGGAAAAGAATCAGTCAACACGTTTAAAGTGTTCTAGGAACGTCTAATAGGAAAACCAAAACATGATCGGGGCGACAAAGTCTTTGTCGGGGTTGCAGAGAACACAGAAAGGTCAGGATGTAAATAGATGGATAGTGAAAAGTACAGAACCTGTTCATTAGCGCCTGTGTGTGTGTGTGTGTGTGTGTGTGTGTGTGTGTGTGTGTGTGTGTGGTGTGTGTGTGTGTGTGTGTGTGTGTGTGTGTGTGTGTGTGTGTGTGTGTGTGTGTATATGATCTGTGTATGTTTCTACATTTAATGACAGAGAAACCAAGTCGTGACAGCTGACATAAACAAACTTGATTGGCTGTCAGCTTCATAACGTGTCAACGTCTTCATAAGCCAATAAGAGAAAAAAAAAACACATTAGCGACAGACAGACGAGTTATAGCAACTATACGCCCAACGCAGTAAAACCCTTCAGTGTTCATTTAACTCCTCACTGTCAGGCAGAAACCAACTATCTCTGCTTTTCTACTTTTACATTTGTTGTAATACATCAGTGCTATTGAACACCCTTTACGTCTGGACCGTTTACCCACCTCAAACTGTCGGTCCAACCTCCTAACTCCAACTTTTTCCTGTCTGACTTCTAATCAATGATGGACAAAACAACTATCTCCACATTAATGGTCAAAAACCTCCTAACTCCACATGAGCTGTACTTGGGTAAAGTGATGATAATATAATGTATTTGGGTAAAGTGATGATAATATAATGTATTTGGGTAAAGTGATGATAATATAAGGACACATTCAAGTATCTGACGATGTATAAAGTCACCATACCAACTTTGAAGAGGCAGTGTTGTGTTGTTCTAAAAAACATGTTTTATTTTTTTTCATTTCCTGAAAAATCTCCTATCTTGGACATAGTTGGTTTCTGACCGACAGCAGAGATATGGAACCAACGGGTCCATTATTACATGCTTATTATAAGCAACTTATAAGCTTGTTTTTTCTGTAAAGTCGCTTGTAAATATTGGTAGTTGTAGGTTGTGTTTTTTTTGGGGGGGCTTGTTTCTAAAGTGTAGTTTCTTATGTGGGCTTGTTTCCTAATGTTGTTTATAAACCTGTGGTTCATAAACATTTTCATGGCAAGGACCCCCAAATTAGTAAGTATTTGGCTACGGACCCCCATCTGTAAATAATATTTGGGCCAGGGACCCCCCATAAAAGACGTGTGTAGTTAAAATGTTTCACAAATATTCAAAATATGTCATCAAATTCTCAAGATTTAGGAAAAAAATGCAGATCTACAAGCTCACAACGCCATTGCGATTGCGACGCGTTGTGAGCTTGTAGATCAGCGATTTTCAAGTAGCCAAAGTATAGATGTATATGTATAAAAGTGCTATATTAAGTCATTTTGCTGGGGACCCCATGTGTTTATGATCATGTGGCCTACAATAGTCGCTTCTTTTTGGGCTTGTTTTCGTAGCAGTGGCCGCTTTGTTTTCTCTTGCAAAATCTGGCAACACTGTCCGTCAGCACAGATGGAGTGAAAAGCATCTCTGAAGAACAACTACAGCGTGACAACCAGCGCCAAAAGCGGATCGACTGTGTGACCGTGCGTGTGTACGTGTGTGTGTGTGTGTGTGTGTGTGTGTGTGTGTGTGTGTGTGTGTGTGTGTGCGCGTGTGCGTGCATTTGTGTGTGTGTGTGGGCTGACAGTCAGTCAGTGAGTCAGTCAGTCAACAGCCACACAATCTCTAACAAGGTGAAAGGAAAGGAAAGCCACACAATTTCATGCTGCAACTCTTCATAAAGGCAAACACACACGACCCCCACATGACCCAGCAGCTAATTCCAACACACTCTGCTAGTCTGGGATGTCTCAGGGTAGAAGACCGGGTTTAAGCAAATATCGATGGGATATCCATTGGTATTTAAGATAGTCAAAGAGACAGTGCCCTCACTACCCTAACACCAGTATTGTGTTCTACCGTGTTACGCCATACTGTATACATAGTGGGACCTGCAGAAAATGTTCGTAGCCAAGTGAAGCCATCTAAAAAAGTCAGAGCAAGCGTATCTGATACGTACGCAGGAGGAGGAGGGGCTGGGGGGCAGCAAGAATGTAAACTTCAGCTCAAATAGCCTTATTCATGTGATACTGTGGCGTCGGAGGTGAAGGCTTGTGTCTTGAGGTGATAATGGCTGCTGGCCATTGGAGTTTTGAATGGCGACCATACACGCGATGCGACGCGTTGTGAGCTTGTAGATCTGCTATTTTCAAATAGCTACAGTATAAAATAAGACTAAAGTGGTTAATGTATGTTTTATAATGTAATAATTTATATCTGCAAAGTAACTAGTAACTAAAGTTTTCAAATAATTGTAGTGGAGTAAAAGTACAATATTTGCCTCTGAGATGTAGTGGAGTAAACTTACTAGAACACACCACTGCCTCATACCTGTCTGACTACTTCTCTCCACAGTGACTGGACTCCCCACAGCCACAACACTAGAGGGAGCAACCATGATCTGGTATTATTACCCAAATATAGAACAAACATGGGGAAGTTATGATTCTACTGCTCTGCCTCCATCATGTGTAATGACACCATCCATTAATTAAAGGATGTGTATCACTGGTTTCTTTCAAAATTGTCCCTGAAAAAAAAACATCTATCTGTAGACCACAAGGGGAGGTAAATGTAAAATTCCCATCAAAAGGAAAGGGGGTGTCCATTCACTGCAGACGTTCTTCCTTTGTTCTCTTTCGTACATAATAGTGTGTTGTATTTGTCATTTGTCATGACATGTTTTACCGTGTTGATTTTTTTAATGCTATGTTGATGAATTGAATACACAGGACCACAAGGGGTTGAACTCGTTCTCCTGCTATGCAACAAAAATGTGGAATGCCCTACCAGAAGTAGTGAAGGAATGTAAAACCCTACTCACTTTCAAAAACTGCCCTAATAAAATACCTTCAGGAGGCTGCAATTCCTAACTGGCCCTTGTAAAAGTCATAACCTAACATGTATGTGTGGGTGTTCATTAATATGTACTGTCCCTCCCAAATAAACGTATAAACAAACAAGTCCCCAGGACTTGTTTGTGTTGTCCTTTTAGCCTAAAAGAGGATGTGGTAAAGGTGTGTGTACCGCAGGAAGTATCAGAACCAGCCCCCCCCCCCCCCCTCTTCTCCAAATGGAGATAGCATAGCAATGAGTAAGAGGGAGGACTTGTTCCTTTAAAGTGTGTGATAGCACACAACACTCTCTGGGATGAACACACTCTCTGGGATTGCACCCCCCCCCCCCCCCCCCAAAAAAAAAAGAGACACATAAGCGTCAGCCGTCAGAGATAAGAAGACACAGAGACACTGAGGTATGTGTTGGAATCAGGACAAAAATGTCACTTTGACTTTATCTGTCCTGTATCTGTAGTCTGAGACACTATCTCTCTACCTGTCTGTCTGCCTGTCTGTCTGCTGGCTGTCATGTCTGTCACCAGGAAATTACAGGTTGTTGTTTTACTTTCCTACAATTGTATCCCCCAAAAAAATCTAAACATTTTCAGAAAGAAAATACATATATATATACCTTTAAGTTTCATCTCTCTCTTTGTCCTTGGCACAGAAAAGTTTGAGAACTACTGATAATTTTAGAAGGTAGTTTCTCAGGTCTTAATGGGTTAAATGAACAATCAGGACTGTGTGTGTGTGTGTGTGTGTGTGTGTGTGTGTGTGTGTGTGTGTGTGTGTGTGTGTGTGTGTGTGCGCAGTGTGTGTGTGTGTGTGTGTGTGTGTGTGTGTGTGTGTGTGTGTGTGTGTGTGGTGTGTGTGTGTGTGTGTGTGTGTGTGTGTGTGTGTGTGTGTGTGTGTGTGTGTGTGTGTCTGTGTGTGTCGGGGCGTGACTGAAATTCAAAAAGTCCCTTTTAACCCAAATCCTTCCTAAGCCGTCTTAGCAAGTCACTGTGTGTAACCTTTATGATTTAAAGTTTGAAATAAACTATTTCATTCATTCATTCATGATTATGAATGGATAATTTGACTTAATACCTCAATATCGATAGTGTGATGATAATATCATGTTGTGACCATAATATGAATTTGTAATTTATTTGCATTATGTTTTCTTATTTTATCAAATGATGTGCAAGTTGTAGTTGTAGGCTTTTTCAAAAAATAGAAATTGAATTTTTTTTTGGACGTTTTTGAAAGTATAAAATAGTAAGGACACTTATGCCAAAGCACGATATTACCATATCGTTGTTGTTGGGTAGAAAACCTTGTATCTCCATATTTCGACAATTTTTTTTAAAACGTACCTTGAGGCACCTCCACAGGGGACCTGCATGCTCTGGAAGTGCTGTGGGTGTTGATGGCGGTGGTGGGCCGCGGGGGCGGCCATGCGCTGCTGCATGTACCTGCAGCGCCGCATTCTGCTGCTGCTGCTGCTGCTGCTGCCGCTCACGCTGCTCCCTCCTGTTGCAGCTGGTCTCGCATCAGCTGCATGGGGGGAGACACACACACACACACGCGCGCACACAACACACACACACAATAAACAAACACATTCAGTATACAAAGTCACACACAGCACGCAAAAATGCAACATGATTTGTTTCGCCATTTTAACCACTTAACCCCATTGAGACCTGAAGCCGATTCTACATGTCTCCTAAATCTCAACAGTTTTCTGAAAAAACGTATGTTTCTATATCAGTGGTGCTCAATCTTTTTCATGTCAAGGACCCCCAAAATTATATGTATTCGGCCGCGGGACCCCCATCAAAATATTTTGTTCCAGGGACCCCCAGAAGCAAAGACTTGAGTTAAAAAATGTTCGCTTGAAAAATATATAAATTCAAAGATTTGCACACATTTTCACGATTTTTCAAAAATAGCAGATATACAAGCTCGTAGCGCGGCACTCGGTGCCGCGCTATGAGCTTGTATATCTGCTATTTTTGAATAGCCCAAAGTGTAAAATAATGCTTTTTAGCTCAAATCTAAAAATGACAGTTCCAGGTCCTTAATGGGTTAAACACATTGACTGCCAAGATCGCATATATGCGTTCTTTCAAATCCATCACTTAATTGCCTAGATCGCATATATGCGTTCTTTAATTTTTGGGGGGAAATTCCACAAGGGGCGACCTAACACAGCTTTGGAATGATCGATCGTCTCTCTCAGAGAAGAAAAATGTGAATCTGACATCATTCCAAAAAAACGTCACTTCCGCCCGCCCCAATGATGGGATTTTCAGAAAAACGGCTGTATCTCAGTTTCTTTTTTTTCCATTGAAAACCACCCGTTTTCAGCGGACCAAAGCTCCAAAATGGCGGATCGCGGTTGGAAACTTGTCGTTCCCATGGATACACAGATCCTTCCGTCTACTCACAGGAAACTTTTTTCGTGGTGTTTTTTTTTACACAATGTCGGTTTCCACGGCGTTTCAAATATCATCGGATTGAGGTAATTATACGGCAGGCACGGGGATAGAAAACTATGTTTAATATCTTGGCAATCAATTTGTTAATATCGTCTCTGTCGAGTGGAAACCTCATATATTCAAAACTGTTACTTTTCAGGATTCAAATTCAAAAGCATCAAAAGTAGCAGATCTACAAGCTCAAAACGTGCCGCTTCGCGCCTCGTTTCAAGCTTGTAGATCTGCTACTTTTGCTGCTTTTGTGTGACGCTGTAGTATGATCAAGTAGGGCGTTAATTTATGAAAAAACACAAAAAGTTTAGAAATCTGGAGATAAGAGGTTTCTGCCCGACAACAACGACATGCCCTATGTACTTAATTATTCATAATACTTAGATGACAGGAGTCCTCCAGGGCTCTATACTAGGTCTGCTCTTTTTTCCCTCCACAGTCCACAAACCATATTCTCCTCGCCGTAAAAACAGTCAATCATCAAGCTCACAACACATGAGCACAACATGCCATCACCATTGTGTGGTAATGCTTACGTGCTTAATCACTTATTCTATTATTAGAAACAGTTAATCAATAGAAATAAAGGTTAAGTAAATAATAATGGATAGTTGCAGGCCTAGTTGGAACCACTAGGGGGAAGACTCCGTAACAATATGAAAAATAAACATGGCTGAGTGGGGGACCCCCTCTTTCTTCAGTATTTCACCCAGGTGGGCGTGGTTACTGTATATGCCCAAACCTAGCCTTAACCCTAACCTCACAAACACTAAACCTAACCCTAAACCTAACCCTAACCTCACAAACACTATGCCTACCCTAACCTTAACCCTAACCTCACAAACACTATGCCTAACCCTAACCTCACAAACACTATGCCTAATCCTAACCTTAACCCTAACCTCACAAACACTAAACCTAACCCTAACCTTAACCCTAACCTCACAAACACTATGCCTATCCTAGCCCTAACCTCACAAACACTAAACCTAACCCTAACCTTAACCTCACAAACACTAAACCTAACCCTAAACCTAACCTCACAAACACTAAACTAACCCTAAAGCTAAACCTAACCCTAACCTCACAAACACTAAACCTAACCGCTAACCTTAACCCTAACCTCACAAACACTATGCCTAAACCTAACCCTAACCTTAACCTCACAGAAACTAAACCTCAAAACCACGCCCAACAGCCAAAACACCGGGAAAAGAGGGAGTGCGGTGCACGCGCACGTGCTTTACTTTACCTGCAAGCGCAGGCCGATGCGCGAGGCCATGGCTGGGGGGCGAGGGGGAGGGGGGGGCGAGCCGACGTCAACCCACCGCAGTCCAGCCCGAAGGGAGGAGAGAGAACTGTGGGGGTGAGAGAGAGAGAGAGAGAGAGAGAGAGAGAGAGAGAGAGAGAGAGAGAGGAGAGTGAGAGAGAGAAGAGAGAGAGAGAGAGAGAGAGAGAGAAAGAGAAAGAGAAAGAGAGAGAGAGAGGGAGAGAGAAAGAGAGAGAGAGAGAGAGAGAGAGAGAGAGAGAGAGAGGAGATTTTATTTGGTGATATCACATAAAAAGAGCACAATAGCACTTTTCTGACATATACAGTCATATTATTTCCATTGCGTTCCTCTTACAAAAAAAACACTTAAAAACATAACAAACAAAAACACAACATTACACCAGAAAGATATATCATCT